>NC_077237.1:81078022-81203140 GCF_947179165.1 Solanum dulcamara
TTTATGTCATGCATGATGTCAAATGCATCTAGATGTTTCCATGGTAGGTAAGATGAGTTCTTTTTAACAGAATACTCGTTTTCGAAGCTGCGTTTGAATAAGATAAATTCCTTATTAGGATTTGGTGTCTTCATAATAATTGTAGATATGGAAGTCTAGTTTCATATCATTCAAGAATCAACCAATTTGGAGCAACCTACAGTGAGATATGAATTTTCTTCTATCAATACTCAATTCCGTCACAGCACTATATCTTGCAAAGATTAATTTATTTGACCTACTTATACTCCGAATTTGTAGTTATGTTCTTCATGAAAGTTGTAGGTAAGGATGTTGTGATTACCCAGAAATTTGAATCACCTAATTTGGACCAACCTATGAAAAGTTATACCCAAAATACAGAGGCTATATTATTTTCGTCGAGAATTGAAATACCGACATACAACATTTTAGGGGTTGTTACATTTTTCTTTTTTTTCTTAAATTTTGTGTCTTAATGAGATACGTGTCAAAAAATACACCTAAACTATCATTTTTTTGTGAGTTTCATATCTAAACTATTGGAAGTGTGAGTTTCATATCTAAACTATCACTTATTAATTTGAAAAACACACCTCAGTGGTGTGTGTAATATACTCTCTCTTTTATTTGAAAAACCTTATCACATGGCTTTGCACATGAATAAAATATTCCACTTTGACAATATATAAAATTTAAAAATCAAAGTATTACTATCCACAAAAAGGAGAAATTATTTTTTTTAAAATAAAATTTAAAATATTTTTCTCACCCAACTCTACCACCACCCCCACCCCCAACCCCGACAATCCCCCGCTCTTATATTTTTTTAAATTTCCTTTATAAAATATTTTTGAAAATTTTTGACTTCACCTCCTCTCCCGCTCCTTCCTAAAAAAATTGATATTATTTTTTTAAAAAAATAATTCTATCCACCCCATCTAATCATCCGCTCCTAATTTATTTTGATTTTTTTTTACATTTTTCTCGTTTTGTGTTAGATATGTATATATTTTGAGGAAAATATTTTTCTACTTGCATACCGAATTTAACAAAAATATATATTTTTTAAAAAAAGTCTTGCGGTAGGTAATATATATATATATATATATATATATATATATATATATATATATTATCAAAATGAGAAAAATCAAAAGCAAAGAATTAGGTGGATGGGATAAAATTATTTCTTTAAAATATTAAAACAATATCTAAATTATTATATGGTGGGGTGTGGGGGGGGGGGGGGGAATTTTAAAATAAATTAAAATTTTGGGGCGGCGGCGGCGACGGTTGTGGTTGTGGTGGTGGTGGTGGAGGGGGGGAGGGTTACGGTGAGAGGAAGTGGTGGAGTGGGGTAAGAAAAATATTTATATTTTAATTTATAATTTTTTTTTGGGATAGTAATACTTTAATATTTAACTTTAACTAATTTAAGTTTTGTCAAGGTGGAATGTTTTGTCCATGTGGAGTGTGATGTGATAAATTTTTTTAAATAAAAGAGAAAGTACAATATACCCACTATTATGAGGAATAAAAAACAGGTGTATTTCCCAAACTAATAAGTAATAGTTTAAGTGTAAGACTCACACTCCCAATAGTTTAGGTATGAAACTCAAAAAAGATGATATTTCAGGTGTGTTTTTGACACTTAACTCTAAATTGACGCACTAACAAAGTACAAGATACATGACCATATAAGCAAAAAAATATTTTTACCAAATAAATATGTACTTTTCAGTAAAATATTTTTTCCACTTAAACTGAGAGAAGTTGAAATATATCACATACTATATATTACTAATGAAACAATATAATATCCTATATATATTTGTACACTAGCTAAAATCACAAAGTAGTCGTCATTGGAAACCTAGTAACAAAGTAGCTTCTTAATTGGTTCAACGATAGAAATAACATTTTCTTAATCTTTGTTATCTTCCTTGATGAAAATTTAATTCAAATCATGAATCCGCGGTTATAAATGAGAGGAGTTGATTTCATGATTGTGTTTGCCTTCATATGTAGTAATCAAATAGCTTGAATCATGTCCATCTCTTTCAACTTTCTTCTTTACCTCACATCCTCGAATTGAACACTTGTAGTAATTCCTGTCGGTTATACAAAACACATGAACATATATATCATTTGTTGGAGCTAGAGTCTGTTATATGAATATTCTAGATCTCTATATATATGCAATCTAACTCTTCGAGCCACATTAGGCCTCCGTTGTTTGTACTTAATGAATGTCTTAATCTCAATTATTTATATCTAAATTGTTAAATTTGTTCCCTTTTTAGACTTGAATCTCAAATATGCAGATATTAATTATTATGTGCGTTTGTTTTATCTGAATTTACAACCATTTAATGAATCAAAATAGATTTAAATGATTAATATTTATAACAAAGTATTAATATAACTAGCTACATGAGAGAGGTAAGTCAAATGGCAGACACACTAGCTAAGGAAGGATGTAAAATGTGCAATGTGCAGTTCCACTTCTATTAGTCTAGTAAAGTGGAAGTAAACAAAATAGGAAATAGAAACTCTTATTGTTAGGTTGAAAACTAAACTTGAAAAAATGTAATAATTATTATGATTCTCACCCAAGAACAATCCTAGCAGACATGCACAAGCTGTCTTGTCATTTATATGTAATGATGCTTATTAAGTTAAGATAATATATACGACATATCTTCGTTTACCCAAAACAATGCATATATATTCAAATGTTTCTACAAAGATAGGCATGTAGTTCATTAATATTTCATCTATTTTCACCACTAACTATCGTCGATGTTTCCGCATACCATCATCAACTATCATCATGGATCCATAACCTACAACTACCATCATCAACCACAACTACAAGTCCTTATCACCACCATTTATAATTACCACTATATATCAACCACCAATCATTAACGACAATCATCACAATTATTCACTACTACATATCGTCAACCACCTTCTTCATTCACCACCACCTTGGCTATTATTACTGTCCACTACAAAATTTTATTTGTCATGACCAAGGACGACCATTGTTATTAATCACTATTGTCAGTTATCAACACCCTAGCTACTATACAAAGCCACCGTCATCACCCAACACAATCCCCAACATGCATCACAACCACCATCACTATTCAAATCGTAATACGACATCTTATATTGAGATTCAAACATCTAAATCTTAATGCGCATCTTAATATTTTTATGTGCATTTAAATTTAGACGTCTTTAAACAACATCTAGCTTTATTGTTACTAGTTTTTTGCTTTTTGGAACATGTAATTGCTTATAAATCTTTAACTTGATCTCTCCAAGTTACCAACTCTAAGAAGGCTTGGTCTATCCCTTCTTCTTTAAATGTACTCTACTTTCAGTGACAACATGATTCGAATTAACAAAAAGGAGTAGAATTTACTCCCGCCAAAAAAAAGATTTGCATGAATAATATTGATGATCATATTGGTGAGATCGATATGAATAAGCTCATAATTTATAATTTACCTTAAATAAATTTTGTTACTTTTCACCTTCTTCTTGCCATACTTTCTCCATTTATATCCATCATCCAAGATCTCAAGTTGAGTCTCTGTTCTAAAAGTAATAACATGTATTTCATTCTTCTTGATCTCTTTCTTTATGATCCCCACTTTGGATTTTCTGTAAAAACATCAAAAACGGCATCAATAAATATATGTATACCAACAATTATTAAAAAAAAAAAACAAACAAAGAAAGAAAGATAAGATTGTATAACACGAGCTTGTGATATAGCTGAGTTGGTTTCTCGTAGGGTCATTCAACTTATAGTTATTATCTAAGAAAGTAACATTTCATTTTTATTTCAATTTTCTTAATTCAACAAAGTTAGTGACATTCTGAATAATAACTATAAATTGAGTGACCATATAAGAAATCAACTCTGATATAACTATATAAATCTGATTCCAAACCGATTATTGCAAGAATTATAAATAAAGAATCAAGATAAGCTCCTATGTAATATAAAATGAATAGCATATTCCGAGCAATCTTTACTGAACTATGATCTTCTTAGCCTTGATGACTTACTCTTTCAAGTGTTTAATGTTTGGCGGTGTGGCATAAAAGGAATTGGCAGAACTTCCATTATGACTATATTCTTGAGTCATCATATGTGAATGATTTTCTAAAAGACAAGTATTGCTATTGGTAGGAGAATAATCAACAAGAAGTTGATCTACAAATGAAGAAAATTCAAAATCTTCAAAATTATAACTATAATCTTGAGTCATCACATGTGAGTGTAAAAGGGGAAAAGTAAAATTAGGGTTTCCTGTCTGAGGGAAAGTATTTGTTTCTAGGAAATTGGAGTTCATTGTGTTTGGAGAAAAAATAATTAGCCAATAAAACCTAAGAAAGACTTTTCAAGAAAAGGGTGACTTTCATAGAATGGTGGTGTGTTTCTATATCTAGCATTGTGTATATATTTTTTTGTTTTGAGGGAGCTTTCTTACCACCTTCCTAGCTTGTACTCCTTCTGTTTATTTTTACTTGTCCACTATATTAAAAATAGATGTTCAATAATATTTATCCAATTTATGAAATCAAGAGATAATTTTAACTTAGTTCCTAATTTACCCTTATCACTAATTAGTAGTCATTTTCCTATTACATTTTTCAAGAAATTATAATTATTATATTCAATGATTGATATGGTAAAATTACCCTTCTATTTATAGTTTCTTAAGAATTATATAAAATCAATAGTTGACAAGTATTGTTAAATGGAGGAAGTAAGATATAAGGAATGTGTAGTTTTTCTTCATTTATTTAATCTCTAATTATCCGGTATTAAAATATACCGACTTGACTAATTCATATTCTTATTGTGTAGGGCCCATTTAATGGGCGAAACATCTTTACATCAGGAATTCACTACTAGAAAACAAGAAATCAGCAACGGACAAAACTATGTACCTAAAAAGCAAATACTTCATGATAATCCCATTTATTTATGGATTAGCAACATATCATAAGAATATTCAATTAGCTAGGAACTTTTTTAGCAACGGATTTGCTAGAAATTATCGATAAATTTTGTAGCTAATTTCATTTTTTTTTAGTGTTTCTCCATTTTCAATGATCAAAATTGAAACCTTTTGTTAAGTCTGGTTGAGTGGCGAGAACCACATAAATTAAAACAAAATCAATCTAACACCCTTCATCATATATTTAAATCAAAAATCATTACATATATACACTAAATACTGAAAATTGTTCACGAATTTTTTTTTACTTCACCAATAGAGCTTCATATCTCATTACCATAATCCACACTCTTTGGTGTCGTTCTTGGATACGTAATGAGTGATGGAAATTGAGAGATGCGGTAAGAAAAGTCAGAAATATGAAAAGGAAAATTTGCTTATAGGTTAGTCCAGTGATGGAGATGTTTCTTTCCTTATCATAATTAAATAGGGTATTTTATTTAAATTTCATAGTGAAAAAGCTCAATTATAATTTTTTCCAACTTTTTTGGTAATTATCCGAATTCTCTCTTTTTTCTAGATTTCTGATAAATACGAATGACGCTGATATATCGCGATTTGATACATAAGTCATTTAATGATACATCGCTAGTTGATATAAACCAAACATTGTAATATCAATAAAACTTATGAATCAACTTATAACACCTAATATATCATGAACACAATAAAAATAGAAGTAAAACTTATGTTTTACTGATACATTTTGTGTTTGGTTTATATCAACTAGCAATGTATCATGAAAATGACTTATGTATCAAATCGCGATGTATCAACATCATTCCTATGCATCAGAAAAGATATTTTTAATTTTTTTTATAAATGATAGAGAATAATTGAAAATATAGAAATATAAGGTGTGTAATTTGATAAATTTTTCAATTAAATATTATAGGAGTAGTGTTTTTTGTTTCTGATGGTCTTTGACTCTTGACACATTTTCCTTTGATAGGAAAATATAATTAATTAAAAAGAATTACATGCATGACAGCTATTATAAGGAATTAGTTTTTCCATTTTAATTAAATTATGTAATAAACTAAAATTCTGGTTGACCTTTGGACAAGTAGAAATAGACTTGTACGTATAGGGGTCGTTTTTTTCCTTCTATATATGAAATACATCTATCCAGGCTTTTACCTTCTGAGGTAGTAGGGAGTTTCTACCTTGTATATTATTTAGGTAAAAGAATACAAGAAGGGGATCAAATCGTATATCTAGTTACAAGGGGATGTCAAGGGGAGGGATGGAAGCAATAAACTCCAATTTAAAAATAGCTAAAGTAGACAAAAGAGGTTACTATTTATATGAAACGGTCGAGGTCTTTAGAGTTCGATTGCACAATGTACATTCAATTTCTGACTCGATGCATTTTTTCTGATGTCTTCAATAATCTTTTGGAGTCTCCATGGCCACTTGTAGCATTTAAACAACGAGCATCGAGTCAAGTTTCACATCTAGTCCTACAAAGTGTGGGTTACAACACCAACTAATACCAATTAGCACGGTTTGAGCTTCACTGAAATTGTTAGTGTATAATTGGGTGTTATAGGCAAAAGCCATAAGCATGTCCCATTTCTATTTCTAACAATTCCTCCGGCTTCTGCTTTGTTGATTAGAGGCATAAAGCTTCTATCTGTGTTGAGATTCCAATTGTTAGCCATAGATTTGGTCCAATTGACTAGCAATCTAATGATAATGAGCTTGTATTGTTTCACTATCCAGCAAACAATCCTTCCAGCTCCATGTCTCCTCCATATTGCTGAATTTTTTTCTCTATTACATGCCACATTCACTTGAAATAAAATTTAATTAAAAAATTTAGCAATCAAGATATTTCCCAACATGTAGTGCTAGGAGTAATATGAATAAGAAAGTGAAGTAGTATGTTCTTTGGGGTAGAATTTTACCACTACAAGAGTCTATTTAGCACATTTGTTCTGTTGAACCTCATGCCTAATAGCTACGATATTTGCTTCCACACTTTAATTATAAATTACTCTCTGCAAAAACATGATCTTCTATTTCATCTCTGAAAATCTTACATCAAGAACAACTGAAATCCAAGTTAGGAGTAAATATCTTAATAATATTGTATAAAGGAAGTTTTCTTTGCAAGAGTCTCCACATGAAAAAATAGGTTTTTGAGTGGGAGTTTCTGATAAACTCCATTAATGGAGCTTTGTAAAGTCGGAAATGAGCAGAGAAGGATAAGAGAGAAGAGAAGAGAAAATAATGAGAGAAAGTAGTTATTGAGTTAGATCATCTTAGATCATACAATATTTGTGAGTAGCATGTGTATTTATAGATTACATGTGGAAGCTACTCTCTAACTAACCATAACTAACTTCTAACAAACTTAGTTTGCTTAACTAACCATGATAGCTTGCCTAACTAACTTCACTAGTTAACACTCCCCCTCAAGCTTATGGTTTAAAAAAATCCATGACACCCAAGCCACTTAGGAGTAGTTGATGTTGTGATTTGCCATGACTCTTTGTGAGTAGATCAGCTAGCTGATTTTTAGTATGAGTGAACTCAGTTTTCAGAATTCCTTGACATATCCTTTCTCTTACAAAGTGACAATCTATGTCTATGCGTTTAGTCCTTTCATGGAAGATAGGATTTGCAGTAATTTGTATTGCTGACTTGCTATCACACACCATTCTAACTGGTAACTCAAATTGAACTCCAAGCTCTCTGAACAGGCCTATTAACTAAGTGATATCAGTTGCACAGTTTGCCATGCTCCTGAATTCAGCTTCTACTGAGCTTCTAGAGACTGTCTCTTGTTTCTTTGACGTCCAAGAGATCAGAGCTCCACCAAATTTGATTAAGTATCCAATGACAGACCTTCTAGTATCTAGACATGCTTCCAGTCTGAGTCACAGTAGGCCAGGAGTTAATTTATATCTTCAGATGGCATAAAAAGTCCAAGACCTGGAGCTTCCTTAATGTACCTTACCACTCGGAGTGCTGCTTCCATGTGTGATTCCTTAGGACAATGCATATATTGACTCAAAACCTGAACTGAGAATGCAAGATCAGGTCTAGTAATGGTGAGATAGAGAAGCCTTCCTACTAATCTTTGATATCTGCCAGGATCCTTCAACATGGGATCTTCAGGTTCCCTTATATGAGAGATACATTCATCATACTTTACAGATGTTAGTTTCTGGTTCTGTTCAAGTTGTGTAATTGCATGCTTAGCTCCCCTTAGGCCAGGCACAACTGTTAACTCCAATGCATATTTCCTCTGAGACAAATGTATACCTTAACTAGATCTAGAAACCTCAATTCCTAGAAAGAATTTAAGTTCTCCTAGATCCTTCATTTTGAATTGTTTTTGCAGGTCCTTTCTTATGTAGTCTATAAGTGTTTGATTGCTGCCAGTGATTAAGATATCATCTACATAAACCAGTACAATAACCATGTCACCTTCAACCTGTCTAGTGAAAAATGAATAATCATAGTGACTCTGAAGGAATCCTAGTTGTACCAAGGCTTCTGTTAATTTCAGATTCCATTGTCTAAGAGCTTGTTCAAGGCCATAGAGCAACTTTTGTAGTTTGTAGACCTTACCATGCTCCCTCTGTCTTGCAAAACCAACAGGAATAGACATGTAGATCTCTTCCAAAAGATCACCATTAAGGAATGCATTGTGAATATCCATTTGGTGAATGCACCAATCTTTAGAAAAAGAAAGAGCAACAATGGATCTAACAGTAACCATCTTGGCAACAGCGCTAAATGTCTCACTATAGTCCAAGCCTTTTTGTTGGCTATATCCTTTGGCCACTAGCCTTGTCTTAAATCTTTCTACCTCTCCTGAAGCCTTGTACTTCACTTTATATACCCACTTACAGCAATTAGGCTTCTTTCCAGGAGGCAAGTCCATCACACTCCAAGTTATTATCCTACAAGGCAATAATCTCTAGTTCCATAGCCTGAACCCACTTAGGATTAAGTGATGCTTTAGAGTATGAAATAGGTTCATCTATAACTGAGTAGACAGCTAGAGCATGAACATATGAGGGGGAAAAATGAGCATAGGATAGATGATCAGAAATAGGAAAGGAAGATGAAGTGTTGTGATGTGTAGTTACAAAGTCCTGGAGCCAAAAAGGGGGGTTTAGTTTGTCTAGAAGACTTCCTAGGAGGAAGAGGAAGTACATCTGGCTGAGAGATAGTAGAAAGGTATGAGGAGAGAGAAAGAGATTCTAGAAAAGGGACAAGAGGAGAAACAGTGGTAGGAGATGATTGAGATACTACAGGAGAAGGAGAATGTGGCACAAAAGAAGAATCGAGAACTTGTGTAGAAAGGGTAAGAAAAGGAAAAATAGGATTAGAAGAAATTTACAAATCTTTGAATGGAAAAACATCCTTCTTGAACACTACATTTCTGTTGACAAACAGAGATTTTGAATGCAAGTCATATAAGAGATAGCCCTTTTGTGATAGAGAGTACCCCATTATGACTGGAAGAATGACTCTAGGAGAAAACTTGTCTAGGACCTTTGGATATGCAGCATAGCATGGACATCCAAAGGTTTTTATATGTGAGAGAGAAGGGGGGGATGAATATAACATTTCAAAAGGAGATTTATAATAAAGACTTTGGAAGGAAGTCTATTAATAAGATAGGCAACAGTGGTGACACATTCACCCTAGGATTTCAAAGGAATACTAGCCTGAAATTTGATAGCTCTAGCCACATCTAAGATAGTTCTATATTTTCTTTTAGCAACACCATTTTGATGAGGTGTATATAAATATGTAGTCTGATGAAAGATATCAAAAGTAGATAAAAGAGATTGAAAGTCATGACTAAGAAACTTACTTCCATTGTCAGTCCTGAAGGTTTTAATAGTAGTAGAGAATAGATTGTGAACTTATGAAAATAAGTTTCTCAGCACCACTATAGTATCAGATTTAGATGTTATAAGAAATAACCAAGTAAATCTGAAGAAGTCATAGACAACAGTAATAAAATACTTCATTCCAGAATGAGTTGGTACTCTATAAGGACACATATATCATAATAAACTAGTTCAAACACAGATTTAGAAGTATGACAGCTTATAGGAAAAGGCAACTTAGTTTGTTTAGATAAGGGATAGAAAGTACATGGTAAATGCATAGTGGTATGCACAATCTCAAGACTAGTAGACCTTTTTATTATATCTATAGGGGCATGTCCTAATCATTTATGCCATAAGGAAATAGACTCAGACTAACTTGATGATGAAGAAGAAGAGCTATTAGTTGAATGTGCTGAATGAGAGGGGGCTGGAACTGAGTTGGTAAGATCTTCCTTGAGGATGTAGAGACCTTGATCTTCTCTACCAATCCCCCGGACCAGTCCATTGGAGAGATCCTGAAAAATACAAAAGTCAGGAAAGAAAATTGCCATACAATAAAGTTCTTTGATAAGTTGTGACACAGATAATAGGTTACACTTAAAGTCTGGAACAAACAACACATTATTAATAATTTGACCACCAAGTACTTTAGTTTTCCCAGTATGTGAACCTGGTACTATATTACCAGTAGGCAAGTGAACTTTTCTCCTCTCAGAACTAGGCACTAATTGAACTATATAAAGCACATCAAGTCTAGATGTCATATGATATGTGGCTATAGTGTCAACTATCCAATCCTTAGGCACATAGTTGGAGACTAAACCAAACAAGATACTATTGCAGTAGCTGCTTTGGCTGAGTGCTCTCCTACATTTTCACTTTCTTTTGCCAATATTTGCATGATTTGATGATACTAATCTTGTGTGAAAAAGGCTGCTGGAGCTGGAGGATTCAGACTGGTAGCAGTATTACCACTTTGTAATAAACTAGCAGGTTGAGAAGCTTCAACTTGATTGTCATAGGAGCTGGTGGTTCCACCTTTGTTCTTTGATCTTCAGCCAACAAGATAACCTTTGACTTTCAAGCATTTCTCCTTAGTGTGTCCTCTGTATCCACATACTTCACACACAATAACAACCTTCTATAGCTTTTATGGCTTGTATCGAGAGTCATATTTTCCTTTATTTGGATGTCTATCACCTCTTGGTTGATGTCCAAAATTATCATTCCTATGAGCATGAGCTTTCTGACTAAACAAAGTTGTACTTTCAACAGCTCTAGGAAGAGAAGCATCTGAACTTGTATGAATCAAGTTTCTCTAACTTTCATGATCTAAGATGAGTGATAATGCTTTGTTTAGGTTAGGAGTAGGAGTCTATAGAAGAATTTGACCTCTAGCAGTTGAATAGGATTCATTCAATCCCATTAGAAACTGAAGTAGTCATTGATACTCATAATGTTCTTTGAATTTCCTAGACTCATCACAAGAACATCCTGGACAAGGCATGATGGAGTCGAACTCATTCCATAGACTCTTAAGTATAGTATAGTAATCTGTTACTGACAAAGTTCCTTGGCTAAGACTGTAAATCTCATTGTGGAGATGAAACACATGTGCACCATTGATCTTGTCAAATCTCTCCTTTAGATCACACCATACTTTGTGAGCATCACCACCATACACTACACTGCTATGCAAACCTGACCTCACAACATTCATTATCCATGACAAAACAACATCATTGCACTTCTCCCAAATATTAAAATACTCAGGCCCAAACTTAGATTTAGGAAATCTACCATCAACAAAGCCTAGTTTACTCTTTCCTAATAGTATAATGCACATAGATCTACTCCAGAGTGCATAGTTTTCTGTGCCAGTGAGTTGCAGAGAAATTAAGGAGCTACCGGGAGTTTTATTAAGTTGAAGATACAACGGATGATTGTGATCTATAATTGGAGCACTGAAATTGGCTGCTCTAGTAATTGTATTTGCTGTGTTTGAGTTTAGATTGACAGTTTCCAATGATCCAACTTCAACTTCTTCTGTAATTGCCATTGGTTCACGACTTCGAAACTTAATCTTCTATTTGGATGCTTACTCTATTACTTAGCTTCGAATCTTAGCACTCCAGCACACTAAACTATAGTACACAATGATGTTTTTAGTCTAAGAACCAACAAGGCTCAGATATCATGATAAAATCCATTAATGGAGCTTTGTAAAGTAGGAAATGAGAGAGAAGAAAAGAGAAACTAATGAGAGAAAGTAGTTATTAAGTTAGATCATCTTAGATCATACAATACATGTGATAAGTTAGATTATCTTAGATCATACAATACATGTGAGTAGCATGTGTATTTATATTAGCCATAACTAACTTCTAACAAACTTATTAGCTTAACTAACCATGATAGCTTGCCTAACTAACTTCACTAGTTAACAGTTTCTTTATCCAGATTTTATACTAAAGAGAAGAGGTATTAATTCTTTTCGCTGAACAAGTCAAAAACAGAAGATCAAGAGAATTGATCAGAGGAGGAAAGATTCCAAGTTTGCTTGATCATTAGTGTGTTGATTGCTAATACTATTCCCAATGATGATGTCTGTAATATCATTTGGAAATTCTTGTCGAAAAGAATTTAAATTTCAATTATTATCATGAAGGTAATTGTTTATCATAGTGTTGTTAGGCTTAATAAGGGGGCCAATTAGACTTTTGAGTGAATCCTGATTGGTTCAGTTGTCCCATCAGAAAAGTGAGGTTCCACTGTTGATATTCCAAGTGATATTGTTTTTTAACAAATCTCTATATCTAAGCATATATTTTAAAGAGAAAAAGTCTCTAGTAGTCACCACTTCAAAAATTGCATTAATTACTTCTAGGTTAAGATTTAGCTTTAGGAAATTGAGTCCATAAAGAATTTCAGTTCTTAATCTCCATCATCTTTTAGAATTGAAAGTATGACATATATCAATTAATCTTTTAAAACTCAACTGGCCTTCCTCTTTAGGAAAGCACAATTTGTCTCAAGAGCTCTAACGATATTTGTTTTTGCCCTCTTTTTGTCCCAAAAGAAATTAGAAAAGTACACTCCAATTTCTTTGATAACAATGACAAGGGGCATTAATACATCAAAGGTGTGTAGAGTTTAAGACTGAAAAATATGCTTTTAACGATCTGTTTTCATCATTATGGATAAGTCAATGGAAAGGAAATTGAACCAGAAAATATCTAGTAGTAACTTGGAAAAATTGAGCCTAGGACAGACTTGGATGGAATCTGAGATAGGTGAGATTTGGGGTAATCCGATAATGAATGGTTTATGTATTTATCAGTTTGATGGTTGAAATTGATATTCAAGACACTAAGGAGCCCGTATGGATTTTTGAAATCAAATTCGGGTGAGTAAAATTCCCATAATTGATCTTGGCATAAAGGGTTAATTTTAGAACGTCATGGTTTGAGGTCATGTTGCAAAATGGGAGCTTCAGACATAAATTCTGAGTTTCTGTACCATGCAACCCGCCAAGATGGGATTATTACCGCTATGGCGAGTCCTCCATAGCGCGGTACGTAGCGCCATGGAGGGGCAGACGTGGTTTTAAACAAAAAATAGTCTCAAAAATAATATTTTCTGCACTTTCTCGTTTTGGAGAGCAAATGAACGAACTAGGGATATTTCTTTCAGTTTTCCACCCATTGTTGCGCCAAATGTAAGTTAAATACTCCTCTACTTCATTAATTAATTCTTAGAACCTAGAATTCATGGTAATTATCTTGGGGGTAGGGGTGGGGAGTACTTGACCAGAATTTAAATGGTGAAAATTAGTCAGAGGATCATAAAAGTGGCTAAGAATTAGAATTTTGATGTAACCTGGTTATTGTAGGAAAATAGTTCATTGATTTGTGTATTTCTTATTTAATTTTAGACCAAGAACAAGCCGATAGACTTCGAAAAAAAAATGTCCAGCTGTTTAGAGTTTTCAAGGCTTGGTTTTGAGATAGGTGATGGTTTTACATTTCTATCTGTGTTACATGTACTTGTTACTGTAATTGATAGTATTGTCTGCATGTGTAAGACTAGGAAAGATATAATAAACTTAATGAAATGATTTCTGAGATCAATTACATGCAGTAATGAACCTATCACTTGATTGTGCAAGTATGTGGACTATCCATTGTGGATTGTGATTGTTATATATTGGATCGAGTGTCACGTTTTGACATATTATATATATATATATATATATATATATAGATAGATAGATAGATATAGATATAGATATAGATATATATAGATATAGATATAGATATATACACATTAAATTGGGTGTCATGTGTAGACACATATACATATTGGATCGGATGTCACATTTTGACACTTATACATATTGAATCGGGTGTCACGTACCGATACATATACATATTAGATAAGGTGTCACGTTCTGACACAAACTATTGGTTTGGGTGTGGGTCCCCTGAGAGGACTGTTGTTGGCTGTTGTTTGAGATTGATATTGTTAAATTGACTAATGCTTATGAATTTGCTAATTGGTTAATATGTTCATGGATGTCTGTTTTTACTATATTATAGTTGCTTGCATATATTTCACTGACTCGGTTGGCCGCATGATTCTACCAGTGCACTGTTGTTAATGTGTACTGATACTATATTTGCTCTTTCTTTGTAGAGTATAAGGCATCTTCAGGCGGCTGCTGACAGACCTTAGTTAGGAGACCACTGACTTTCAAGATTCAAAGGTGAACGCAGCTCTTTCAAGCTGCCATGGATTCTTCTAGGATCTCAGTCCAACCTTTCAGACTTAGACTCTGTCTTAAGACTATTTTATTTTGTTGTTTTGGGGTTGCATCCTCTTACTCTTAGACCTTTTCCTTGGTAGAGTTTTGGCACAGTGACTTTCAGGTCCGCATGTTGACTGTATTGATGATTGTTTGTTTAATTTTCTGAGTTTATGGGAACTTAGTTAAAATGTATTTTAAAATCGTTTTCACAATCTTTTGAATGGTTGTTCCTGTGTTAGGATGCTAATGGGGGTATAGTTTTGATTCTCCTACTGAAAGAATTGTGTGGGTGCCACTCACAGCCTAATTTGGATAGTGACAATGCTTTATGATAATAGTTTTGCCACCAGTAGAGAGAAACTTACCTTTCCAACCCGTGGCTTTGTTCATGATCTTTTTGGTGATGTCTGAAAAATAGCCTATGCTCGTAACTGATTCGTACATTAATATTAATACATGCATAACTCAAACTAATTACCAAACGATAGTGTGATAGGAAGTAGTATATGATAATGTTATTTGTCCAAATATTACAAATGCAATCAAACTTTTCTATAATAATAACATTATTTGTTCAAACATTTTTTAGTCTCTATAGTAAATGATAAATTGGTATATGTTCATTGACATGTACATCTTATTCGGTTGTTATAGATTAAAAAAGACAGAGATATTTTATGTATTTTATTTCTACTCAAAAATACCTTGTACAAAATGCTATTACAAAGTATATAATTATTTCTATATTTGGCTTTATGACACCAGAGGTTGTAGTTATTGCTTCAAGTATGAAATATAACCGAGTAGAAACAGAAATGAGAAATTTAGTAAATTTAACTCAGAATTAATCAACACTATATTAGTATAGAAAAAGGAAAAATCAATTAATATTTTGATTAGATTATTATAGAAAAATAGACCACTATAATGATGATCATCATTCCTATAGATAATAGATGGTCTTATTGAAAAAAAATACCAAAGAAAACTTGTCAACTATGATAAAATGTTATTATACTCACGTTATAGAGGTTTTGTAACATATAGCAAGTTTTTTGTACGGATGCTCTTAAAATTAATTGGTGTTTAATTTTTTTGTATCTCATTAATAAAAAATTATGAATCAAAGTATTCTATCTATCCAGATATAAGTCGTTCGACATAAGTTTAAATTTTTTATTTTTAGAAATTGAACTTTTGAATCGCTCGATACAAATATTATAATTAAGTTATGCAATAAATAAATTGTGTATTATTTTTTAGAATTCGTTGTAGTGTTCAAAAACTAGAGTTATGTTTTTTGTGGCATATATTTTGTTATCCTTTTTAGAGAAAAGAAATTTGATAGCTAATGTGGGATGGTAGAGTATATTTGTGGGCCTGTGTGTTATGTATTCTTTTAGGAGAAATACATATGCCATAGCAACATATGAATTAACATGTGAATATTATGATACATAAACATAAGTTTATGCACCACCAAAAAGTTGTTTGATATTTCGAAGTCAAAAACATAATTTGTGAAATATTATGATATAGAAGTATAAATGTATGTACCAAAAAAAAAAATATTTGTTATATAATATCAAAATATTTCATGTACTTATTTTTTTAAAATCTAAAGTGTTGAAAAATAAAAATTAACATCGTCCTAAAATAGGAGAATTTGTGTAAATTGACCCAATATATAACTCTTTAACTTGCTTAGAATTTGTTGAGGTCAATAGAGGTTGGACCAAATATGTTTTAAGCACATTGGGATAGTGTGTGTATATATATATATATAACGCATCTCCTCCAAGTTGTTAGAATATGTTAAAATATATTATGAAAGGAAATGAATTCCGTGCTTGATTTCATTGAACTTGGTCAATATATACAAATTACAAGATATTAGTTAGGCAAATATCTTGCTAACAATATCCATGACTAATTGCTAAATACAAAGATTGATACTAATAGCTAAAACTAAGGAACCTAAATATATGCTTGCTATAAATACAAAAATACAATATTAATTAGAATATATTTAAAATATATTATTAAAGACATAATATATTTTAACATATTCTAACACACCCCCTCAATTGAAGCGGGAGGTTCTCATATGCTTAGACTGTCCCGAAAATCATTAAATAAAATGTGCGGAAGCCCTTTTGTGAAAATATCAGCAATTTTGTAATGGGACGGCACATGTAGCACACGTACTTCGCCACGAGCCACTTTCTCACGAACGAAGTGAATATCCATCTCAATGTGTTTAGTGCGTTGATGTTGAACTAGGTTGCCGAATAAGTATATCGCACTCACATTGTCACAATAAACTAGGGTAGCCTTTTGAATAGGACAATGCAACTCTAGTAGTAGATTTCGGATCCAGCATGAATCAGAAACAACATTAGCAACACTCCTGTACTCCGCCTCTGCACTACTACGGGAGAGAGTAGGTTGTCGTTTGAAAGACCAAGAGACCAGATTAACCCCCAAAAAAATACAATACCCAAAAGTGAAACGACGGGTGTCAGAAAACCCACCCCAATCAGCATCTGTATAACAGATAAGTTGATTAACTGAGGATTTTTACAAATGCAAACCGTGGGTTATAGTAACCTAAAGATAGGGTATAATACACTTGAGGGCACTCATGTGCTCATTAGTCGGAGCGTGCATATAAAGACAAACCTACTGCACGGCATATAGATGTCTGGCCGAGGGAATGTGAGATACTGAAGAGCACCTGCAAAACTACGATACTTAGTCGGGTCATTATATGGAGTATCTTCGGTTGCACTAAGTTTGGACTTAGTGCCAACAAGAGTAGGACAGGAACTGCAGTTAAAGATTCTGGTACGTTCAATAATTTTTGTAGCATATTGTGTCTGAGATAAGAAGACACCGTGGGTATTACGGGTGACAATAATATCCAAGAAGAAACTCAGATGACCAAGATCGTTCATAGCAAATTCAGAAGACAAGAGAGCCATAATATGCTTACGAAGATGGTCAGAAGAAGCTGTAAGAATAATGTTATCCACATATAACAGAATATAAGCAATAGCAGAACCATTCTTGTAAACGAATAAAGAGTGATCTGACTTATTATGAGAGAACCCAATGGTAGCCACAAAATCAGCAAATCTTTGGTACCAAGTCCGAGGAGCCTGTTTTAACCTTTACAAAGACTTTTTCAGAAGGCAAACATAGTCTAGAAATTGTTTGCTGCGGAAACCTATAGGTTAATGCATATAAACTGTTTCATTGAGACGATTATTTAAGAAAGAATTCTTGACATCCATTTGATGAATGGGCCAAGATTTAGAGAGAGCAATGCTGAGAACTGCTCTAATGGTAGCTAATTTAACTACGGGGCTAAATATTTTATCACAATCAATGCCCTGCTGTTGTGTATTTCCATCACCAATAAGATGATCTTTGTAACGCTAAAAAAAACCGTCAGAATTATGTTTATGACGAAAAATCCACATATACCAAATAACATTCACATTAGGTGGCCTAGGCACTAATTCCCAAGTCTTATTTTCAATTAAAGCATTAAATTCATCCAATATTGTACTTTTCTAATTATGATCACGAAGCGCACTAACAGAATTTTTTGGGATAGGAGAAATATCAGTAGTGGTTGTAGTGTGGTAGTTGAAAGAGTATTTTCGGTTGGATTTAAAAATGTCGTTAGATGCACGAGTGGTCATGCGGTGTGAAATAGGGTTAGTAGACCTAGAAGTGGTGTGAAGAGAGGTCAAGATAGCTGGGTTGGGTGTAGGAGATGATGGGCCATGGACACCACTACTTGAGGTAGTAGCGACATAGAGAGGAAGAGAGAGAGTGGGTTGCTGTAGCTGCTGGGCTAAAGGAGAAGCAGCATGAGGTGAGGTGTGATCTGGGCTCGTGTGAGACTATAATCCAAATTGATGAAGAAAGGCCGAATTTATTTTGGGCTACACAGGTTGGTCCAGTTGATTAGGTGGGTTAGTTTGCAATTTAGGTTAAGTGAAATTTTGTGACAAATGATATTTTAAATGGGAATTAATAGTGTCACTAAAAATATCATAATCCGAATATTTTATTTTGTGAAGTTTGGAGAATGGAAATTCAGTTTCCACAAAATGAACATGACGATAGATAATAATTTTACCACTAGACATGTCATAGCATTTTAAACCATGATGATTAGGAGTCGGACCTAAATAAGCACAAGGAGTGGACCTTTCTTGTAATTTATGAATAGTAGATGAGGGGAATAATGGAAAACATAAGCAACCAAAAACACGCAAACCCAAATAATCCGGATCACTTTGATAGCGGGTGATTGGTTATTCAATACCTTGGAAGGAAGGATGTTGAGAAGATATGTGGTCATGGAGAATGCATGATGCCAAAAGGATAGTGGCATAGATACATGAGCAAGAAGAGTTCGGATGATAATATTGATGGATTTTATGTGTCTTTCGGCCTTGCCATTTTAAGGAGATCTATGAGGGCATGAAAGACGGAAAAACATGCCATGTTTCTCAAAAAAATTCGTAAAAGTGCCATTTAT
Source organism: Solanum dulcamara (assembly GCF_947179165.1). Classification (NCBI taxonomy): domain Eukaryota; kingdom Viridiplantae; phylum Streptophyta; class Magnoliopsida; order Solanales; family Solanaceae; genus Solanum; species Solanum dulcamara. The sequence goes on from NC_077237.1 coordinate 81,097,319, forward strand.
ATACTCCTACCAGTGTCACACTGAAACGTCTTAATATTACGTTCTAATTGAGTTTTGACTAAAACATGAAAAACTAAGAAAAGGTGTTTGACTTGAGATTTCTTGGCAATAGGAAATGTCCACAGAAACTTACTATAGTCATTAAGAAAAAGAACATAAAAACAATGGACGGAAGTACTAACAATGGGAGAAATTCAAAAATCACTATGAATAATATCGAACGGAAGAAAAATATATGAAATCGAATCATAAAAAGGTAGCTTAAAATGTTTTCCAAGAGGAAAAGAAGAACAAAAAGTTTTGCAAGCCTTATTACAATCAATAAACTTTTTACTATAAAGAGACTTCAGTATATTATCGCCAAGGTGACCTAGACGATTGTGCCAAATATCTGAAGGCAAAGCAGTAAAAACAGATTGGTTGGTGAAAGCAACGGTCTGAGAGTTGGAGAAAAGTAGATATAAGTCTCCGGTACTATCACATCTCATTAGTCTGTTCCCCGCCAGTAAGTCATTAACAGAGAAATTAAAAGGGTTAAATAATATAAAAATCATATTATCTATGGTAAACTTACGAACTGAGACTAAATTTTTGATGAGTTTTGAAGCATGTAACACATTGTTTAAGGTAAATGATGGATAGGGTGGGGGCAAAATAGTGCGATCGTGACCAATAATTAGAATTAAATGACCACTACCGACAACAATGTTATGATGCTTATTCCTTGAATTAAAATAAGAAGAGAGAATACCTACATCCATCGTTGTGTGAGATGTAGCACTGATATCCATGTAGTAGTTCCCATCAGGTTGAGAAAATGAAAGAGCTGCATAGCGGCCTCAATGTCGGTGGGTGTGTAGCTAGGAGCAGTAGGCGCAAGAGCATTGAAAGATTAAGGTCTGGGCCCAAGTACGCCTGGCCTAGAGTATGAAGGGTGTTGGCCCCCTGGAATGCAGGAAACAAGCAAGGAAGCACTGTCCAACCTCCCCAACCAGGCTGCCACTGTGGTGGTGGGCCTTACGGACGTGGCTGTCACTGGTGCTGCTGATGTGTTGGCTGATTTGTACTGGGTCCACTTGGGCTTTGTTGGGCCGCTTTTTTCTTGCCATTTGATTTTGAATTGTTTGTGTTTTTATTATTGTTGTTTCTTTAGTTGCTAGTAGAGGAGTCATTCAAAGAGGAAGAAGGTGAGGCAACAATGGCAGTGTTATCGAGCCGACTTTTGGACACACCATTTTCACGAGCTTGGCGAGCCTTTATGGTACGCTCAATCATTTTCAACCTGGAACGACAACTTTCAAAGGGGGAAAATGACTCTTGATTTTGTATAAAATTTACCATACCACTATACGCTTCCGGTAAGGAGCCGTAAGATGTAAAATCAGGCGACTATTAGTCATCGGAGCATCAACATCATCCAACCTATCCACCAAAGATTGTAAATAATTAAAATAACTGTCAATTGAGGTGAAACCTTCAAAAATAGCATTCGTACAGTCCTCCTCGAGATGGGTGGCTCGGAAGGCTTTGTTGTCTTGAAAAAGAGATTCAAGACAGTTTCACGCGCCCTCTGCCTTGTCATTATATTTGAGGATAGCTAGAAGAAGATCAAGAGCAATGGTAGTGTAAATCCATTGAAATATAACAGCGTCCAAACGCTTCCAAAGAGCCGGATCAGCCGACTTGGCCGTAGTATAGACAGCCAGAGCTGACGCTTCCGTGATGGGGAATCAAATGATCGTAAAGATCATAAACCCTAGCAAGATTGATGAACAGAGTAGCCCAAGAATGATACAAGCCTTGCTCATTATCTAATATTACGGGTATGAGAGACTTAATATTAGTGACAATGAGAGCGGAATAAAATTTGGGCGAGTCTGTCATGAGAAGAGATGAAAGGAGATAGGAAGAAGAAGATATGAGGCTAGGATTAAGAGATCGTACTAGTCTGATACCATGAAGGAAATGAATTCCGTGCTTGATTTCATTGAACTTGGTCAATATATACAAATTACAAGATATTAGTTAGGCAAATATCTTGCTAACAATATCCATGACTAATTGCTAAATACAAAGATTGATACTAATAGCTAAAACTAAGAAGTCTAAATATATGCTTGCTATAAATACAAAAATACAATATTAATTAGAATATATTCTAAATATATTATTAACGGCATAATATATTTTAACATATTCTAACAAAAGTACTTAGGACCAATTCTCAAACATATGTGGCAACAATTTGGTAAAAAATAGTAGTTACTATTTCATTCTCTATTTATACTTTCTTCGGTTATTTTTGCTTGTCAACTTTAAATTTTATATGTCTTTTTTTTAAAAAAATTAATTAAGTATTTATCACAATATTCATATAGTCTTATGCCTTGAGAAATAATTTAAAAAATAATTAATTATTGAGGATAAAATAGAAAAAAATAATTACATCGAGGAAGGGACACAAACCAACCAGTGACGGAGCCATATATATTTGAGGGGTGTCGATCGACACCCCTTCGTCTGAAAATTATATTGTGTAACTAGGTAAAAATATTTTTTATGTACTTGAGAATCTTGACTATGAAAGAAATTATCTCCCTCATATCTGATCTATAGGGACCTGTGACTTCTTTCACGAAATCTATATGGTCTAGCCATTGGAGTATTTTTTTTTCCCACTAATTCAACAATTAAAATATTTATGAGAATAATTATTAAAAATATTATTTAGTGGAAAAAGTTCAATGGAGAAATAGTGACTTTTCAGTAATGGCTTCAGCTTAATTATTTGAACATGCAAACAAATTAAAGTCTCGGAAAAAAATCATTATCAAAAAAACACTATGATCTGTGAAACAAGAAGTGAGTAGAGTTGTCAAAATGGGTTGACCCAACCTAATCCAATCCAATCCAATCCTAAAGAGCTAGCAAGTTAAATATGTTAGGACGGACTGCCCCATTTAACTAAAGGGCCTATAAAATAGCAATTCAATCCAGTCCTAAGCGAGCTATTGGTTGGGATGGATTAGGACTAGATTGACCATTCAATCAAAAGATGGACAACATTGGCCTCTTAGAAAGATTATCGAACATTGATGAACACAACATCAATATGTCAAAAACTCACATGTTTATGAGTTGCACACATTTTAGTGGAATACTTATAAAACAACAGAATAGGCAAAATACAACAGTCAACATTTATAGGATTCATCAGAAGAACATATATTACATGATCATTTTTTTATAAACTTAACAAGAAACACAAAAGTAAAAGATGTCAAAGATTCATAGTTATATTACCTTCAATTGCCTAGTTTCTAAAGATTCGATAAAATAAAACACTACTTAAAATATATGTAATAAATATTTTAAAATTCACGAACCACAAGCTAGCCTCTAAGGCTCGTGGGTTGAGCCTATGAGGCTGGCGGGCCAAATGAGGATGAGCTAAAAAGCTTCGCTTCTAAATGGACTGAAAAATTTTAGCCCAATCTCACTTAATTCAAGGGATAAATTGAGCCGGCCTCATGGACCAAATTCATTTTGACAGCTCTAAAAGTGAGAGATAAAGAGATTATAATCTTGAGAATAAGTTATAGAAAAAGAAGGAAAAAGTGAAGAATTCGTCTATAGACCATATTAGATCGGATATTAGGTACATAATCATTTCTCAAATTGATGATTCATCATTCAAGCTGGTCCTGGTAATACTATCGTGATCGTAATTTTGAAAAGATAATTTATTTTAGGCCAATTGTAAGTAAGAAGGAATTCAAACTCCAACATCATGATTTATATCCACGTGTACTCTAAACCTTTGAGTTATATATGTCTCACCCCACTCCGTTACATTTATCTCGAAAAAACCCTTTTTTTCTAGTCATATCGAATTAAGAAGATGTTTCTCTAAATGGTAAACTCTGAAGATAACAATTTAATTCGTATCAAAGTCTCAACTTATTTTAGCAGTAGCTTTTTTGCAATTTTTTTTACTAAATAAATCAGATAATAATGGTATAATAACAAGATATTAAAGGGCGGCCGTGCGAAAATTAAATTGTCAGGCTAAATGTCTATATATACGTAATTATACTCCATTAATTGGATATTTGTTTTTTCAAGAATAAATTTTCTGATTTTTATTACTACTTGATTTGTTAGAAAGACTATATACACTAGATAAAGTAATATAATCGGTAAAGTAATAATCTTGCTAAATAAATATTTTCTTTTGATTCCGACTTGAGCCAGTTATATTAAAATAATATTTTCGCTAAATGCATTAGATAATAATTAAAAACAAAGCATTAAAGACCCAGAAAAAATATAAAATAACAATTACTAGAATACATCAAGAATTTATATATATTCTAGCTTCTTTTTTTTTAGTTAGCATAAAATATCTTCATATTCTATATACATGAATACAATTAGAAACATTAAACTTCACTTAATTCATTTGGCTTTCCTATATTTAAATAATAAATATGCAAAGACTACACTTTTTAGTTTTTCTAGATTTAAACATTTGAAATTCTTAATTCAAATATTTTTTTTCTTTCTTATGGCACATACTGCAAAATATTCTCTAAAATAATAAATATTTATTTATTAATAAATAAATATTTTATACATTTATCGATAAACTAATAATCTCGATAAATAAATATTTTTTTCAATCTCAAGCATATGATTGTAACATGAAAAAAGATAAAATAATTTGGCAAATATTAGTCAAAGAGTAGATGTTAAGTTCACACTTCATACTAATTAACTGAGTTCACACTTCATACTAATTAACTGACATTTCTGATTGGCTCTTCTAGACGAAAACAATACAAAGCATTAAGACAAAATAAATTCTCAGTTGTAATTTTTTTGTCTAAGTAAATTTTGATTAATAAATTGGATTTTAATTAAAGTTTGACATGATTGGTAAATCAATAATCCAACAGGCTGGTACAATGCATCTTCGATCGTCGACTGATCAAAAAAGGTAATTTTAATAAGTATGTCTTCAAATTTGACCAAAGATTGGTGACCAAATGGAATGAATCCCTTTCCTTTTAACCAAATGTCACGGTCGGATTTGAATTTTGTGAATAAAAAATTTTACTAGTGAGCGTTTTTCTATTTAATGGGTCTTATACGATGTGAATTTTACTTAATATTGAATATCAAAAATTTCGGGGGGAAATCGAAAAAATAGTCTCGATCTTTCTTATAAGTAGGGGTCAATATAATATTCTCCTCCTACATTTATATATCTAACACAAAACTTAAATGTATTAAGTGCATGATTATAGGTATAACTAGGCATGACAAAATTAGTCCAAAACTATTTAACTCTCCCAATCGATTTAAGTTTTAATGGGTTTGGGCTAAAATTTTAAAAATTAGCTAATTTGAGCTAGCTCAAGTTAACCCATCACAAACATAATTTAGATGTGACAAAGTGTCTACTAAAAAAAATGTTGAATGGATTGATTTTGAATTATGAGAATTCTTTTTTGCCTTCGAAAGGAAATATTACAATATTGTAGAGAAAATGGAATTTTCCCAATAAATATAGATCCCTTTGATATCATTTGAGAAAAAACAAACTCTTGTTGCACTCTCAAAATAAATTTGTGTTACAATCATTAGTAGAAATAAGAAAATAATACAATTTAATTTAAGTAGAAAATTCTCTTTCTTCCTTAGGTCATGCGTATTTAATACATGCATAAGCTCAAACTGACTTAAGTTATGATCCTATCATGAGATCTGGGTCCCGACCCCGACTTAGGATCTGATACCCATCCTAACTCAGGAATAAGGACTCGAGACTCGATCTGCTGTCCAATTCTGACTCAAGACTCGAAGCCTGATCCTTGGATCAATCCCCACCCCACCCTGACTCAAGACTTAATACCAACCTAAACTTGAAACTCGCCCAACATTGACCCCAAATCATAACCAGACCCTAGACCTTGACTCAATACCTAACCTCGACCTTGATAAAAATGGGACCGAGCCTGACCCAGGCCTTCATCCCCAACCCCAAATCTGAACCCAGATCCTAACCTAGGACCCTATCCTAACCCAGATCCAAGACCCCCAACTTGAAACTTGATACTAAACTTGACCTCGACAAGGAATTCAAACATCGGGTTGAGTATAACTTGAGACACAAACCCAAGCACCAACTTTACCCTAATTCAAGACCATAGCTAGGACTAGAGATCTCAACCCAAACCTCGACTCAGGACTCATTCCCAGCCTGAACCTCAAATCCGACCTCAAATCCCAATCTAGGACTCGATACTCGAACCAAATCCGATCCTTGACTTAGACCGGACACTCAATCCCCATCTAAACCTCAACACAAAATTTGAACCTCGATCTGCCCCCAACTCTGGATTTAAACCTTGACCTAGACCCTCTACCCAACCTGACTTTGATATAATGTAATATTTATGGAGACTTGTTTGTGATATTTGGTTATGAAATTTATGATATTTCTAAAAATATATAATCAAATTAAGTTGAGTCAAATTGAATGGGTTGAGTTATTAGCCATCATTTGGATTTTGGCCCATCTTGACTCTATCCATCTCAACCGAAATAAGGTTTGGGCGGGGTTGTGCATTAACCCGTGTATTATTCCTCTTAATAAGCCCAAATTCAATCCATTTCTCACTCTTGATACAACACCTCCTTAATTAAATTCTCATTTAGAACGTGATAATTGGTTGGAATTGTTTTTGTTTTCATTAAAAGGTTAAATATTAGTTGCAACTTTATTACTATTACTAAGATACTGGAGCCCGTGCTAGCACGATCCCAATATGTATTATTTTTCTGTTTAAATTCATGTGACACATATAGAACTTGGAAGGTCAATCAAATTTTAATATTATTTAGATATTTTAAATTATTAATTATTGTGATTTATAGTACTTTTTATATAATTTCTGAATAACATATGTTAATTTCCATCTTTCAATTTATGTGATAGTAACAGAATTTTGAGAGTCAATTGAACTTTTTTTTTATGTCTTTTAAATGTTTTAAGTTTTATTTAATGTGGTTCATAAGATTTTTTACATATTTTTTAAATAATATATATTGCTCATTTGTCTCAATTTATATGGTACATATAGAATTTTAAGAGTCACCTAATTTTTTATATGTTTTTTAATATTTCAAGTTGTTAATTATTGAGATTTACAGTATTGTTTACGTCCTTTTAAAATAATACATGTTACTTTCTCTGTTCCATTTTATGTGGTACATATAGGATTTTAAGAGTTAACATAATTTTTTTTCTTAAAATATTTTAAGTTATTAATTATTATGATTTATAATACTTTTTTATGTTATTTTCACAAAATATATATTATCTTCTTTGTCCCAATTTATGTATTACATGTGAAATTTTGAGAATTAATTAATGTGATTTGTAATATTTTTAAGATAACACTTATGTAACATATGTAATTTAACCCATTTTGATATGTCTTTTAAATATTTTAAGTTGTTAATTATTATTATCTATAATATTTTTAGTGTAATTTTCAAATATGATATATTTCTCTCTTTGTCCTAATTTTATATTGCACATATAGAATTTTAAAATTTAACCCCTTTTTATACGTCTTTTAAATATTATTATTATTATTATTATTATTATTATTATTATTATTGTATTATAATTTATAGTATTGTTTTGACATAATTTTCAAATAATATATATTACTTCTCATGTCTCAATTTATATGACAATAATAAAATTTCAAGAGTCAATCAATTTTTAAAATATTACTCTTTGATTTCTAATTTTATCTTTATTACGTTTTGTAGATTAAATAATAGATATTAATAATGAAGATATGAATGACCTTATAACATTAATAATAGACCTATAATTCTTAAACTATGGACTGTGGATTTCAACTTCAATAAGGAATTTCCTACAATAATTCCTCTCTGGGTGAAATTTTCAAAGTTTTCTATGTCTTGTTGGGGTAAAGGTTTATTGAGTAGAATAGCTAGTGTCATAGGAGTTTCAATATATGATGATGAATGTACTGCTAAACAAATAAGGATCCCTTATGCTCGAATGTTGAAGTGAATGTTACACAACCACTACCTGATAAGATTGTTGTTATGGACCCTCATGAGAAAGTGTTTGAGCAGGAGGTTTTATATGATTGAAAACCTAAGTTCTGTCCTAAATGCTCAATGGTTGGACATGTATGCCCAAGCCAAACAATGCAATAACAACCCTTCCAACTTAAGAAGAAGCAAGGCACTAGTATAGTTGGACAAGAATGAAAACCTATAGGTGTGATTAGGAAACCTGCTCCAAAAATAAAAAAACTTCAATGCAGAAACAAGTAGAAGATAAGTCCTCCCAGGGTGCAAAAGGCATAATGGTTCAGGTGAATACTAATTCAGAGAGAAGAATAGATGAAGTTCCTCAATGCTCCAAAAGCATAAATCAGAATAGAGAAGTAGTATATAGCCCTGAATTTAACTTGATTGATTTCCCACTTTTGGGATGTTGGACAAAGAAGAATACATGGGGAAATACTTTCAGAAGGCTCAATGAATATGTTCAATTACCTCCTGATAAATGAGAACAAACACACAGTATCTAATGAGTTGGCTTATATGGAATGTAAGAGGAATAAATAAGAGGCATAAGTAGAAGGAACTAAAAATCTATTTAAGGAAGAAATGTATTAAACTAGCTGCTTTAGTGGAAACTAGAGTCAAGATTCACAAAGATCCTAAGACTCTTGCAAATATCAATCTTGGATGGCAATCTCTTAATAACTATCAATGTGCTGAGAATGGAAGGATATGGATGATGTGGGATACAAACTATTATCAAATGACTCATAGTAGAACTACTGCTCAATCAATCCATTGCATGATAAATAATACCATTGGAACTGTATCTTATTTTGCTACTATTATATATGCTTTTAACACTAATAAGAAGAGAAAAAAAACTCTGGATAGAATTAGCACAAATTGAATGAGGGGTTGATAGACCTTGAATTATAGCTGGAGACTTTAATGTTGTGTTGTATCCAAATGATAGATTATATGGTGTCCCAGTATCCTTAGATGAAACTCAAGACTTCTCCAAGTGTTTTCATGATTTACATCTCAATGAACTACCTTGAAAAGGACATTATTATACTTGGTCAAATAAATAGATGGATACTGATAGAATTTGCAGCAGAATTGACAGAATGTTTGGCAATTCAAATTGGATGATGTATTAGGGTCATATGGTTACACAATATGAAGTACCCTATATCTTTGTTCATTCTCCTATGCTATTCAAAATTGAGGACAATCAGTGGATAGTCAAGACTCCATTCAGGTTCTTCAATATTTGGGCAGATCATAGCAAGTTCATGGGTAAAGTAACAGAAGTAGGAAACAAACAACGAGCACCAAGAAAAAAAAGAAAATATTTGGGCAAAGTTGAGAGCCTTAAAGAAGATATTGAAAACTTTAAACAAGGAGGAATTTCAAAACATCTACACTAGAATAACTGAAGCTAGACTTGAACTAATCCAAACACAGGAAAAAATTATTCAACAATGCACAGATGAACTTCTTAGCAAAGAAAGGCAAATATTGATGGATATTGAGAAATGGAACCTTGTGGAAGAAAGTGCCCTCAAACAAAAATCTAGAGCTAAATGGATAAAACTTGGAGATAACAATAGCAAGTATTTTTCAATAGTGATCAAGAAGAGAACTAATAAGAAAATGATGCTAGAACTCACTTCACTCAATGGAACAAGCCTCAAAACACCAGAAGCTATTAATGAGGAAGTCACTCAGTTCTATAAGGCTCTCATGGGATCTAGCAGTACAAGATTACAGGTTGTTGATAAGAAGACTATGAGGAGAGGAGCTACAATCACATATGAACAAGGAGCTGAATTATATAGATATGTTAAAGATGAAGAAATCTGGAATGCATTAGCTTTTATTGGGGATGATAAATCACCTAGTGTAGATGCATACAATGCCTATTTTTATAAGAAGACATGGAGCATCACCAAAGATGAGATACTGATAGCCATCAAAGAGTTCTTTATTTCTGGAAAACTCTATAGACCAGTCAATTGCACTATGGTCACTCTAATCCCTAAAACTGCTAGCCCAATAAATATTAAAGAGTATAGGCCTATAGCTTACTACACCATTTTATATAAAATCATTGCTAAAGTGCTAACTACTAGGATGCAGAGAATTATGACATACATTATCAGTGAAGCACAATCAGATTTTATTCTAGGGAGAAAACTTGCAGATAACATCTGTAATGCCCCTCAAAATTCTTTCCTAGGATTCGGACCCTTCTTGTATTTGTGTAGGGTCGAACCAATTATTTAGAAGTGTGTGATTGAGTTAAGATGATTCCCCGAGTAATTGAGGAGTGTTGGAGATGATGTGGGGTCACGGAGGACCCCTAGGGCCGAGCTAAGACCAAAAAGATTAGTCGTGGCTAAGTTTGAGGAGGAGTTCGCATGAGAGGTTGAGTTCTAATGACCCTATATTATGATATATGACGATCTGGGTGGCCCACGACCTATTAAATTAATGGTCGTTGAGTCTTCTTTCCAATGCCACCAAGAATGTAAATTTTGGAGTTCGGAGTCGAAAGATACGACGATCCTAAGATGAACTAGTACAGCAGAGTTTTCGGCCTGGGTTGCAATTGCTGGAAAACTGGGCATTGGCGCCGCAGTGGCGCGATGCGCCACTATCGCGCCAGAAATATGCCTCAGTAGTTTGGGCTCTGGCGCGGCGCGCCACTAAAAGATGTGCAGGATTTTTCAAGCCAATTTCTGAACCCAGAAAATATTGGCTTTGGCACTGTAAGGGCGCGATGCGCCACTATCGCACCAGAAATATGCCTCAGTAGTTTGGTCTCTGGTGCGGCGCGCCACTACGAGGTGTGCAGGTTTTAGGCGTAATCGACCTGGCGCTGCAATGGCGCGACGCGCCCCTATCGTGTCAGGTGCATTTTTGCCTATTTTTCAAAACTTTGAGAAGGGGCAATTTGGGAATTTGTCCCAAATTATATATGTATTACCATTGGTCTTTTGGGAACATATTTTTACAGCCTCACTCTCTCTCTAAAAGCCCTAGGAGCTTCTCTCTCTCTCTCTTCTTCTTCTTCTTCTCCATTTCCAATAAGAAGAGTTCCAAGAGCTTCAAGGTTTGAGTTCTCCATTAAAGACCCAACCACAAGGTTTTCTTCAAGTCTTCACTAAGGTATGTAAGGCTATCCAAAACATGGGTTGAGTCCACCCATGTGCCCTACTCTTGCTTTGAGGTTAGATGTTCATGAAAAATGGAGTTTTCTTGGTATGGTTATATTTGTATGAGCTTTGTCCCCTATTTATTTGACTCTATATGTGTTGATGTTGTTGAGCTAAAAAGTTCTTAAAATGGGCCTTTATGTGAGTATGAGTTTATGAAGATGAGTTGTTAAATATATTTTATTGATCTTCTTAATGATGTAGGTTATAATAAAAGATGCTATCTTCTTACAAATATGCCTATTATAAAGTGTCGAGTTAAAGTCTTGAAGTTGTGATGAGTCTCAAGGATTTCTCAATGAATGGAGGAAATGATTGGTTATGTCTATATATTTCTATAAATGTGCATTTAAATTTCCTTGAAAGATATGATTGAGATTGATCGGATAGTATGATTGAGAGAGATTTGATCATGATAGAGTTGATGAGTTGACAAGATTGTGATGAGACTTGTCGATGTGATTGATTGAGTTGATTGGATGGAGTTTTATGAGCATTGAGTCTTGGGAGAAGTATCAAGCACCGAATTGGGCAAGAGTATAGTCCATACTCGAACCCAATAACTACGTCGCCAAACGTAGGGGGGATTGAACCGTTAAAGTCGGATGTTTCCCCGAGATGTTTGTCCTGACATTATAGGACTTAGTTGGATTAGATCCATGATTGGTTGATTCGTTCATACTTTGGCAAAGTATGAACGGATGCGGCAACAACGTCGGTTTGTTGTACTTTCACTGGCTCATAAGTGATGGTTATCGGTTAAGAGAAACTCCCAAATAGGTCTTGATAGTACTCTGAGTCAGACTGAGTTGAATGATATGTGATTGGTCCCGTCTGAATCATATTCTCGTTTAGACTTAGAACATTGAGTGAGTTGTCCTGTATATATACGTATATGAGTTGAGATTCCGAGTTGAATGATCCTTCCTTGATGTTCGTTGTATTCGGCCATTTTACATACTCGTACATTCCATGTACTGACGCCATTTGTCCTGCATCGTTTCATGATGCAGAGACAGGTACCAGAGATCGTCAACCAGCGCACCGTTGATTATCTACGCAATTTCAGCTACGTGGTGAGTCCTCCTAGCTTCCGGAGGATCTTGAGCTCCCTGTATAGCTTCATATTGTCTCCTTTATTTTGATTGTGGTAGCCATAGGCTTGTTATTGGCACCTTCTAGACTTTAATAGAGGCTTCATAGACTAGAGTGTGGGGAGTTTGGACTGTTATTTTGGGGAGTCCTATTATATTTATTTTGTTGAGTTAAACATGTATGGTCATCGGCCCCCATATTGTAAATAACATATTATAATTGAGCCTTCCTTTGAGCGTATAGGACCGAATGACGGAATGATTGAGTTAGGTGGTTCTCTTGGAGGTCAGAAATAACTTTCAAGTGCCGGTCACGTCTAGGGTACCCTCCTGGGACGTGACAACATCATCCTAGCAAATGAGCTTATTAAAGCTTACTCTAGAAAGCACATCTCTCCAAGGTATATGATTAAAATAGACCTGCAAAAGGCTTATGATTCTGTGGAATGGTCATTCTTGGAATAAGTGCTAGAGAATCTCTGCTTTTCTAGGAAATTCATTGACTGGATCCTTAAATATTTGCACATTATGAACTATACAGTTTTGGTTAATGGAGAACCCACTCCTCCTTTTAATGTTGCAAGAGGACTTAGATAGGGAGACCCTATTTCCCCTTATCTATTTCCTATATCTATGGAATACTTGAGCAGATGCCTAGATGAAGTTAAAGACAATTGAAAATTCAAGTTTCATCCTAAATGTGCAAGATTGAGAATAACTCATATATGCTCTGCAGATAATTTGCTCTTGTTCTGCAGAGGGGATCAACAATCAATAAGGGTCATATATCAATATTTTCAAAAGTTCTCCCTAGCTTCTGAACTGCAAACAAATATAAATAAGAGTTTCATTTATTTTGGTGGAGTCACTGATCAGATAAAGGAGATCATACTACAGCAGTTTCATTTTAGCAATGGGGAGTTCCCTTTCAAATATCTTAGTGTTCTTTTATCCACTAAAAAGTTATCTCTTATGCAATGGACATCTCTAGTGAATAAAATTGTAGCTTGAATTACCTTCTGGACTGCCAAGAAACTTTCCTATGCAGGAAGAATGCAATTAATTCAATCGGTTCTCTTTGGCATCCAAGCCTACTCGTCCCAACTATTCATCATACCTACAAAAGTCCTTAAGCTCATTGAGGCTTATTGTAGGAGCTTCATATGGTCAGGTACCAACACCATCACCAAGAGGACACTGATAGCATGTGAGAGGATATGCTTACCCAAATATGCTGGAGGAATGAGGCTTATCAACATACAACTATGGAATCAAGCTGCTATTGTTAAGACCTTCTGGGAACTTGCTCATAAAACTGATAAGTTATGGATTAGATGGATCCGTTCTTTTTATATAAAATCCCACACTGTCTTTAGTGTTTCTATACCTCAACATGCTTCATGGATGGTTAGAAAGATACTTGCTGCTAGAGTGATATTAGAACGGATACATACTCCAAGAGACTCACAAACTATTGCTAACTTTTATGTGAACTTGTTGGGTAATAGACCAACAGTTCCCTAGAAAAGTCTGATGTTTAACAACAATGCAAGACCAAAGGCTATTATTACAATGTGGATCATAATGCAGAACAAACACCCAACTACTGGTAGATTAGCCTCCTGGGGAATGGATGTCAACCAACAATGCAAACTCTGTCAACAAGATGTGAAAAATAGAGATCATCTTTTTACTCAATGTGAATTTACTAGAGCTATTTGAAAGAGACTGCTTACCTGGATTAAATGACCACTCTTTCAAGCTGATACATGGGATATGCATTTGGAATGGACTCTGAAACAATCTAAAGGTAAGTCTCACAATGCAAAACTTTTCAAATTAATGTATGTCGAGTGCTCTTATGCAGTATAGATGGAAAGAAATCAGAGGACATTTGAAGAAATAAGAAGAAATTATGAAGACATAACTAAAGAAATAGCATATATGTGTAGTTTGAGAGCTCCTTTGGTGATTAGTACTAGACTACAACAATTTCTCTTCTTCTGAAGTTAGTTGTATTTTAAAACTTTTAGTTTGAATTTTTTTTCTTTTGTTGGATAACAAATTGTGATGCATATAATTTATTATGATTATATAAATATTTTTCGGTGATTAATAAAAACGGTTAGTTACCAAAAAAAAATGAACTAACATTTTAAGGAATTATATACTTAAGATTGTGTGAAAAGAGAGAATTGACATCCAAAAGATGGTAGGGCCCACAAGTACTCAAAGAAATAAGAAAAGAAATGGGCCCACGTATAGAAGAGGTCTTAAAGAACGGCGGGAAAGGAGGTAAAAAGTAACACAAGTATTGATTTTTAATACTAATACTTAGTTCCGAATGCATACATAATTGATGGTAGAAGCAAATCAATATGAACTAAACGTCATACCTTTGACTATTAATAATATTTGCCTAGTTATAGTCATGTTATAGTCTTTTAATAATAATATTTGCCTAGTTATAGTCATGTTATAGTCTTTTAGTAATAATATTTGCCTAGTTATAGTCATGTTATAGTCTTTCTAACAAATCAAGTAGTAGTTATTATAAAAAAAACAGATAATTTTGCAAGTTAGAATAATATAATTAGCAACAAACAAAAATTAATTGCTAAATAGGTTTAGCGACGGAAGATCTTATAGCTAATTATGTTTTTATTATTATTGGTGTTGTATGTTTCTGTGCCATACTATGCATGAAATTAAGTCATGTATAAATTTCAACCTAATTAAAATAGAAAGACTAGATTAGATATTCTATGCCAACCCCCAAGATTGTGACTTGTCTTTGTAGTCGAAAATAGACATAGTAATAAAAAGCACATAATATATGCTAATAGTTGAGTCAAAATAAGGAACCATTCATACAATTTGACTTCGTCACAATTTCCTCATCTTTGCTTTCATTTTCACGAAAGGAGATCTTTTTTTTTTAAAAAAAAGAAGCTATAATTTAACTTATACCAACGATGTAAGAATTCTATGCTATCAAAAATTATTTTGTGTGTATAAAAAATAATATCACGTAAATAGGTCAAGTTTATTTTTTAATCATACACATGCATAGCATATTTAATCTGTTTTGTGTCTAATGACTGATAGAAGGAGAACATTCATCCCACCGCATTCTCGATATTAGTTTTCAATTTATAATTAGAAGTCCTCCTTTCATGCGTCATCAGATTGTGAGATGATTAAACAAAAGTCTAAAATAATCATTTTATACTTTTGTGGAAAAAAGTGCATTAATTATTTTAAATTTTAAGATTAAAATAAAAGGAGAATTATTGCCGTCACATAAATAAATGCTAGCTAGTCCGATATTGATGGAGATACTTAGTTCCTTGCATAGATTACATTTATCTTGTATGACATTAGACATTAGTCATAGCCAATTCGTAATTTATCAACCAATCTTACGTTTTGGTTGAAATATATATACAATGGGCGCATTAGGTGAAGCCTGATCCGATGCACATTCTTTGTCGAAAAAATTATATAGTATATATAGGTTAAATATTAGCTATTATGAGTGTATATTCAATCTTGTACGCCCTTAACACAACTGACAAGTAAATTTGCACACCCTTCGTCAAAGTTTCTAGCTCCACAACTTATATATATATCCTCTCAATTAATTCATATTTTTAATTTTATAGGTCTTAAATTGAGGTTGGGTCTCGAGTTTCGTACCTCAAGTCTCGAATTGAGATCGGGTCCTAGGTTCTTGGTCAAGGTCGGGGTTGGTTGTCAGATTCGAAGGCTCGATCCTCGCCATCACATTGACAGAGCTAAGATTCTCGTCAAGGGTGTTCATACTTTTAGAATAAGGGTGGATGATTTTTTTTTAAATCAAAAAGAAAAGAAATGAATTAGTAATTATTTTTTAATTTAAAAGGATAAAGTCAAACACTATAAATGATTGCTTAGTTTGTTTTGATGAGTTGAAACCTTTTAGTAAAGTGTAAGAGCTTGGGCTCGTACCCACAAATTTAAGAAAATTTAAACAGTCTTTGCTGCTAGGCTATCTCTTTCTACTATGTTAAAGATGTTCAACAGCTGGTATACATCCAAAATCATATGACCACCCTTGTATGTGTCACGCTCCGGGAGGGTATCCTGGACGTGACCGGCACTTGAAAGCCATTTCTGACTTTCAAGCGAACCACCTAATTATATCACTCTATCATTCAGTCATATACGCTAAAAGGAAGGCTCAATTATAACATGCTATTTACAATATGGGGGTCGAAGGCCAAACATGTTTAACTCAACAAAATAAGTATAATAGGACTTCTCAAAATAATAGTCCAACCTCCCCACACTCTATTCTATGAAGCCTCTATCAAAGTCTAGGAGGTGCCGATGACAAGCCCATGGCTACCAAAAATCAACATAAAGGAAACGATAATAAAACTATACAAGGAAGCTCAACATCCTCCGGAAAACTAGGAGGACTCACCAACTAGCTGGGAGTGTATGTGAATCTTCAACGGAGCGTCAACCGATGATCTCTAGTACCTGTCTCTGCATCATGAAATGATGCAGGCCAAATGGCGTCAGTACATGTAATGTACGAGTATGTAAAATGGCCGGATGAAACAAACATCAAGAAGACATCAATATCAACTCAGGACCTCAACTCATATATATATACAGGACAACTCACTCAAATGTCCTAAGTCTAACAAGAATAGTTTAGACGGGACTAACTCATACCCCACTCAACTCAACTGACTCAGAGCACTATCAAGACCTAAATAGGAGTTTCTCTTATCCGACAACCATCACCTATGAGCCGGTGATAGTACAACAATCAGACGTTGTTTCCACGTCCGTCCATACCTTTCTAGGGCATGAACGCCTCACTAATCATGGATACCATCGATTTGTCAAGTCCTATCATTTCAGGACAATAAAATGGGAAACATCCGACTTTAACGATTCGATCCCATGGAAAGCATCCGACTTTAATGGTTTCATTCCTACCTACGTTGGCGGCGTAGTTTCTGGGGTTCGAGTATGGACTATACTCTTACCCGCTTCGGTGCTCGATACTCCTCCCATTACTCCATGCTCATAAGACTCCCTCCAATCATCTCAAACAAGCCCTCACGGCTAGTTTCATGTGGAACATTTCCCACTCATCAACTCTATTCTCATTCTCAACTCAATTAAGTCATAATGACAAGTTCCATTAAGGACCTCGTCCACTCGTCAATTCTATCCTCCAATTAACTCAATCAAGCCTTATTTAGGTAAGCATTTATGACATCTCCTCAAAACTCATCACAACTCTATGACTTTAGCTCAACAATTCCAGTAGAATAACACATTTAAGGAAAATGACTTAAGCAACATAATCACATGGCTAAAGAGATCAACAAAACATAATAATAAGTCATCTCCATCAACTCATACTAACATGAAGGTTTTAGGAACTTCTTAGCTCAACAACATCAACACATAAAGCATTAAATAAATAGGGAACAAAACTCATTCAAACATAAACCATACCAAGAAACTCCATTTTCATGGACATCTAACTTCAAAGCAAGAGTAGGGCACATGGGTGGACTCAACCCATATTTTGGATAGCCTTACATACCTTAGAATAGACTCTTGAAGAAACCTTGTTGTTGGGTCTTCAATGGAAAGCTTGAAGTCTTGAAGTTCTTGGAACAATCTCTTGTTGGAAATGGAGAAGAAGAAGAAGAAGAAGATGAAAAAGAGGGAGTTTTTTCTAGGGCTTTTCTAGAGAGAGAGAGGGGCTGCAAATTGTGACCCCAAAATGCCCAAGGATGATACATATATAATTTGAGTGAATTCCCAAATTGCCCCTTCTTAAAAGTTCTGAAAAATAGGCGAAAATGCACCTGGCGCGATAGTGGCGCGTTGCACCATTGCAGCGCCAGGCCGATTACGCCTAAAACCTGCACACCTTGTAGTGGCGCGCCGCGCCAAGGACCAAACTACTGAGACACATTCTTGGCGCGATAGTGGCGCATCGCGCCCTTACAACGCCAATGCCATATTTTCTGGGTTCTGGAAATTGGATTGAAAAACTCTGCACACCTTTTAGTGGCGCGCCGCGCCAGAGCCCAAACTACTGAGGCATGTTTCTGGCGCGATAGTGGCGCATCGCGCCACTGCGGCGCCAAGCCCAGTTTTCTAGCACTTGCAACCCAGGCCTGAAAATCTCTGCTATGCTAGTTCATCTTAGGATCGTCATATCTTTCGACTCCGAACTCTAAAAATTACATTCTTGGTGGCGTTGGAAAATAGACTCGACGACCTTTAATTTGATGGGTCGTGGACCACCCAGATTGTCGTCTTTTGAAAGATAGGGTCGTTAGAAGTCAACCCCTTAAGCGAACTCCTCCTCAAACTTAGCCACGACGAATCTTTTGGATTTGGTTTGGTCCTAGGGGTCCTTTATGACCCCACATCACCTCTAACGCTGCTCAATTTCTCAAAGACTCATCTTACTCATGCAAATGCTCCACAATACTCGAGTTCGACCCTATCCGAATACAAGAAAGGTCCGAATCTTAGGGAAAATTTTTGAGGGGTGCTACAGTATGGGTGCAGCTCAGCCCCGGATAGATGGTAGGGGAGAGGTGTGAAGCAAATGCTATATAGGGGTGGGATGGGGTGGAAGGGAGCCAGAGGTGGACCATTCAAAAAAAAAAAAAGTCAAATTGGAGAGTCATTATCAATCAATTTTAATTTACTCAATTCTAGTAGAACCTACCTGCTTGACCCCCCTAATATATCTCATAACTGAATATGCAATAAGACCAAAAAAAGAAAGAGAGAAAAACTTGCAAGTCGTCTATAGTCGATGCTTCTTTGTATACAAGTCAGTTTTCAAAAGGTAAACAAAACACAACAAGAAAGACAATTAGGAAACAGGTCCTTTAAGGTGCACAAAAAGTGAAACTTATCTTATACATCTCAGTCCACAAAAATAATTTTCAGCTATCACGTTTTAAATGAGAATTATATTATACCAACAGCTGTGATAATATAAGTTGTAGTTCGATTTGTAGATAATAGATGCAAAATTTATTTTTTTCTAGAATAGAAACGAAATTGACCTCTATTTATAGAGGAGATGATCTAGCTATCTATTAAAATCAATAATGTTACACCCCCTAAATTTTATGACGTTCCAACACATCTTGATGTCTCCGTATTTACGATATAATTTTATTTTGTCTTGATACATTGTATAATTGACGTCTAGAAGCAAATCACTACGAACTTAACATTCTGCATGCCCTTTGAGTTTGACTAATATTTGCTTAATTTTAGCCATAATATGTTATAGTCTTTTCTAACAAATCAAGTAGCTAGTAATAAAAAACCAGACAATTTTGCAAGTCATAATATAATTAATATAATCATATCATGCATGCATCTACAAAACTCACTTTGTACCAAAAAATATTCACAAAACTCGTTTCGTTGGAGCTTCTATATTCCATCAAATATCGACAGAAAATTTGGCCACAAATATCATTCGTCGCTTATTTTATTTTTTCCCCAAATTTAATACCACTAGACAAAGTGTTACTACACCAAAAATGATCTTTAGCGATGATTAATTAACGACGATAGATTAATTGCGGCTCAATATGTTATTTTAGAGGCAATTAACTCTATTTGTAACTGTTGCTAAAGTTTGTAGCGACATTAGATCCAATGACAATTAACTAATGCTGGTAAAGGCTTTAACACTTTTTGTTAATGTGCATGTTTATAGCCAATAAAATTTATTTTTGTTATAGTGTATCTAGCGGCCTTTCATTAATAATAATAAAAAAGCGTAATACTTAAATATGCCAAAAATACTTTATTGTCTGAACTTTCCAATCAATTTGTATGTTGGATCATGTAACACCCCCTAAAAATTGTATATGGTGTTCCAATTCTCGACGAAAATGATAATGCTTCTGTATTTTGGGTATAACTTTTTATATGTTGGTCTAAATTAGGTGATTCAAATTTCTAAATAACCCCAACTTCATTACCTACAACTTTTGTGAAAACCATAGCTTAAGATTCTGAGGTTAAGTAGTTCAAATAAATAAATTTTTACAAGACCTGGCGTTGTGACGAAATGGAGTATTTGTAGAAGAAAAATCATATCTAACTGTAGGATGCTCCAAATCAGTTGGTTCTTAAACGACATGAAAGGAAATTTTTATATCTACAATTCATATGAGACACTAAATCATAATTAGGAAGTTATCTTACTTAAATGTAGCTCCGAAAAATGGTATTCCGTAAAGAGAAGGTTCATCTCACCAACCATAGAAGAACTAGATCCATTTGACATCATCCATGACATCACAATCCTTCATTAAATTTTTAGATTTTTCTTTATAATTATTTTAATTATTGTTAAGTCCCTCCTTCACACCTATACATACCCACCTTATTTCATAATTTTGTTCGTCAAGCTTTCTCAATCAACTCTTCTCTATATACACTTCTTTACTCATTCTCAAAATATAGTTTTAGCTTTTATTAGTGTAGAAATACTATTTCGGTAATTCATATACTCTGGATAGTACGCAAAACGCTCCGGCAAGGAGAAAATGCTAGGTAAAGCTTCAGATTCCTTCGATTCTGAGTAAAGCTTCAGATCTAAGGTATGTGGGTGTTGATTCATGGATCCTTTCATCCATGAAGCCCAAATGAATTATCAAAGTCTTCTTAATTAAAGTATGAAACTTATGAATTTTCATATCATGATTCCAAATGCATAGATTCTTAAGTATTTGAAGTTTAATTACCTATCTTATATTAGTGTATGTAAGGCTTCAATGAGAGTATTCCTTATACTCTCATGCCTAAAGTATTTTGATTATATGATAAATTATGTTTTCTTTAAGTTTACTCTAAGGTATGTGGGTATTGATTCATGGATCCTTTCATCCATGAAACCCAAATGAACTATCAAAGTCTTCTATTTAATTCAAGTATGACACTTTATGAATTTTCATATCATTATTCCAAATACATAGATTATTAAGTATTTGAAGTTTAATTACCTATCTTATATTAGCGTATGTAAGGATTCAACGAGAGTATTTCTTCCACTTTCATACCTAAAGTATTTTGATCATATGATAAATTAGGTTTATTTTCTTTAAGCTTTACTCTACAGTATGTGAGTGTTCATCCATGGGTTCTTCCACCCATGTAGTTCAAAACTCTTTCAACTAAATCTCTTGATTTCAAGTAATATTTTCTTATGGTTAATTCTTATTTCTACTTAATAGCATGAACCATGGTTAAACTAATGATTATTGGTCTATTTTGATGCAAAATGATTTCATATGTATGAATTGATGGTTTGCAAGTAAAATCTCTATTTATCTTTTTAATGGTTCTTGAAATTCAAGGTGGGTTGTTTAAAATATGATTTTTAATTAATAGATTTCAAAGTATTTATGCATAATTTCATTTACATACATGTTTGAAAGTTGAAGTGATTTGAACCCACCTAGTTTTACTATATTTTCAATGAAGTTTGACTTAAAAGTTTTGACTCCAAATAAATATTTATGAAAGTAATTTCTATGATCAAAAGAGAGTCTTATGAAATAAAAGAATGATGAAATGCTATGAATGATGGATTCTTTATACTATAAGGACAATTCTTGCATATTTGAATCACTAAAGATTTTAATAAGTTATTCCACTAAATGTGATGTTTTGAATTCTCAGGCTATATGCTATGACTATTTTGAAGTACTAAACTATTCCGTGGGATTGACATAGCACCGAATGGGTCATCAGGTGGGATTCAGTAAGGAAATCCTAGTAGCAATCCCTTGTCTCATTAAGTATGTGCCAACATAGGAGTCCTTGTAGGCTTAGGCTAATGGATCCATGAAAGCCCTTAAAGTTAAAGTTAAAGAAATGAATGAAGTTGACGGAGTTCTACTTGACAAGTAGTCTCCCCGGCCAACATAGGGGATTATGTTGGATTCCATGTAATAGCTCTCATGATCTTAAATGTAGGTTATGGTCATCTTCCCACAAAATGAATGTTTTAAAGCATATATATATGATTGATTATTCATGCATTGCATTATGTTTCATATTACATAAATATTTTAATGTTTCCTCAATGTTCATGCATGCCTACATACTTAGTAAATTCAAAGTACTAACGCAACTCTTTTGCCTACATGATATCACCATGTAGGGGCCGGTGCTCCTTCTCATTCTCCTCCACGTGGTTAGTTGTGATTTCGTTTGAGGGCTAATTTTGGTGAGTTCCCATGCTCCGGGAATAATAATCCTTTATCTTTTTAGCTTATGATATATTGAGATCTTTAGACACTTATTATGACATTTTCTTCTATTATGATTGAGGGTGAGTTAGGAACTTGTTTTAGCCTCGTTAAATCTAAAAATTAGAGGTATTTGGACATATGTAAGTTTAAGATTTACTATTATGATTTCCACTTGTTTATTTATTGTCATTACCTATAAAAGGCTAAAAGAATACTAAGAGGCTTGTTTGAGGTACTTTTGGGTTCTTCATTCGCCATGTTACATCTAAGCCCTAGACTTGGGTCGTGACAGATCATGAGTTGCCCACAGTTACATTTTCTATCCTTGTAAATGGGCAACCCACTGTACCTTTGGGAGTAACTACTTTTTGAATATCTAGGGCTGCCCTTAAGCACTAAATTAAAAGACTTTCGCTAGTCCAATGCCGGCCCCAATTCTAATGAGGTAATAAATCGCTACTAATTAACTATTATAAGAAAAAAAAAGCTAAAGAGCGTTAGCATTCTATAATCATCACATAGTTTATAATACACTTTATGAAGTTCGTCTCTTATTTTGTTGCAAGGTTTGCAACCATTTTTTTTTTGAAACATTAGCTACGATCATATATAATACAAATTAAACCTTGTACAAATTTCAACCAAATGGTCTTTCAGTTTACTGTCTTAACATCTCACCTCCAAAGAAGACTTATCTTAGCTGTCGTAATTAGACAATGAATTAAAAACAAAATAATTAATGAAGCTCAAAGTTGTGCCCAAATAAAGGACCATTTATGAAATTTGACTTTATTAACAGTCACTGGATCTGGACATAACTGTATCACAATTTCCTCGTTTTTCCTTAATTTCAATCCTTGAACAAGTATGCAAAGTCCAATATACTCCAGTTTCATTCTCTTTCACTTGTTATTTCTCGTATCTCTAAAGTTAAATTATATAAATTTTAATCGATATTTTAAAATGTATTATCTTAATCATATTAATATGAGAAATATTGTAATTTATAGTGTTTTTTATATAGTTTTCGAACATACATCTAAATTTAAATTTATAAAGAACTAACATGTCAGGTAAAACTATATAATAACGGTATAAAAAGATTCCACTATTTTGTAACAAGCACGATTTGAAAATCTATAAAGTATTAACATGTCAGGTAAAATTATATTATAAAGTACTAACATATCAGGTAAACCTATATATATAGAGAGCACAAAAAATAAGTAAGAAACACATTTATTTTCTTTACAATATTTTTCCTCATACTGGATACATCTTTACGATAAAATGAATAGTTTAAGATTAAACTATTACTAAATATAAAAATATAATATTTTATAGAACTGACTAAAAAAATGAAAGAATATTACACATGAGAGAGCATGGTATGATCCGCAAATTAGAATAGTTTATCAGGAAAAAGGTCAAAATATTCATCGAACTTTGAGAAAATACTCATATTTACTATTCATTATAAATTGGGGTCACAGTGTCACTCTCGTTCAACAAAGTGCCCATTCATGCTATTATTTTTTAATGAAAAATATATTCGATTTTGACACACCTTGCACACATGGCCAACGATGATATGGCCACGCTATTAATTAAATTAACCAAAACAAAAAATTCATAAATTAAAAAACCTCACTTTTTCCCTTTTAATCTGTTGCAAGAAGAATTAGAACTTTTTTTTATATCTAAAAATAATTTATTTTTAAATTTCATTTAGTGCATAATATTAATAAGATGATTTAAAGTAACCAACAAGGGTTGTGGTGCAATGGTAAGTACTCCTTCATCCTTAACTAAGAGGTCTCGGGTTCGAGTTCCTTATTAATTTAAAAAACACACCTCAGTGGTGTGTGTAATATACTATCTCACTTATTTGAAAACCCTTGTCACATTCCTTTGCACATGGATAAAATATTCCATCTTTACAATATATAATAAACTTTTAATATTAGTTAAAAAATTAAAAATCAAAGAGTTACTATACAAAAAAAAGAGAATTTTTTTTACAAAAATAAAATTTAAAATATTTTTCTCACCCAACTCTACCACCACCCCCACCCCATCCACCATGTCCTCCACCCCACCCCCGACAATCCCCCGCCCTTATATTTTTTTTAATTTCTTTTATAAAATATTTTTGAAAAATTCTGACTTCACCTCCTCTCCCGCTCCTTCCTAAAAAAATTGATATTATTTTTTAAAAAAATAAAATTCTATCCAAATAAATATATTTTAATTTGGAGTGGGGTAAGAAAAATATTATATTTTAATTTATAATTTTTTGGGATAGTAATACTTTAATATTTAATTTTAACTAATTTAATTTTTATCAAGGTAGAATATTTTTACTAAATAAATATGTACTTTTCAGTAAAATATTTTTTTCCACTTAAAACATTGTTTCTCATAGCTGGTCAACTATATAACACATTACAATTATATGCCGGCTGTAAACTTAGAGAAGTTGAAATATATCACACACGATATATTACTAATGAAACAATATAATATCCTATATGTATATTTGTACACTAGCTAAAATCACAAAGTAGTCGTCATTGGAAACCTAGTAACAAAGTAGCTTCTTAATTGGTTCAACGATAGAAATAACATTTTCTTAATCTTTGTTATCTTCCTTTATGAAAATTCAATTCAAATCATGAATCCGCGGTTGTAAATGAGAGGAGTTGACTTCATGATTGTGTCTGCCTTCATATGTAGTAATCAAATAGCTTGAATCATGTCCATCTCTTTCAACTTTCTTCTTTACCACACATCCTTGAATCGAACACTTGTAGTAATTCCTGTTCGGTTATTCAAAACACATGAACATATATATCATTTGTTGGAGCTAAAGTCTGTTATGTGAATCTTCTAGATCTCTATATATATGCAATCTAACTCTTCGAGCCACATTAGGCCTCCGTTGTTTGTACTTAATGAATGTCTTAACCTCAATTATTTATATCTAAATTGTTAAATTTGTTTCTTTTTTAGACTTGAATCTCAAATATGCAGATATTAATTATTATGTGGTTTTTTTTTTCTGAATTTACAAGCCAACTCTTTTGTGCAATGTGCAGTTCCACTTCTATTAGTCTAGTAAAGTGGAAGTAAACAAAATAGGAAATAGGAACTCTTATTGTTAGGCTGAAAACTAAATTTGAAAAAATGTAACAATTATTATGATACTCACCCCAAGAACAATCCTAGCAGACATGCACAAGCTGTCTTGTCATTTATATGTAACGATGCTTTTTAAGTTAAGATAATATATACGACATTATCTTCGTTTACCCAAAACAATGCATATATATTCAAATGTTTCTACAAAGATAGGCATGTAGTTCATTACTATTTCATCTATTTTCACTACTGACTATCGTTGATGTCGCCGCATACCATCATCAATTATTATCATGCATCCATAATCTACAACCACCATCATCAACCACAACTACAGTCATTATCACCACCATTTATAATTGTTGGGTTTAATTGATAGGTTGAATGGGAAATTGAGGGAAAAAGAAGTGGAGAGGAAATGATATGTTCTCTCTTGCTTTATTAAATAAGTTTTGGTCTCACATAGGTGGTGGAAATGAAAAGTCTCCTACTTAAAAGTAGAAGCACTCCTTCATGTTGGTAAAGAGTCAAGAAGAGGGTCTCCCCTCGCGCCGTCGTCGTCGCTCGCTCGGCTCGGCTTCGGCTAGGTGGTGGAAATTTCCCATAGGTGGTGGAAATTTCCCTCCGTTTTTTCCAACGGATTTTTGAAAGGTTGCAACCTTGTCCGAAAAGTTGCAAACCTTTCCTCAACATCTTAAATTGAGATTCAAACATCTAAATCTTAATGTGCATATTAATATTTTTATGTGCATTTAAATTTAGATGTCTTTAAACAACATCTAGCTTTATTGTTACTAGTTTTTTGCTTTTTGGAACATGTAATTGCTTATAAATCTTTAACTTGATCTCTCCAAGTTACCAACTCTAAGAAGGCTTGGTCTATCCCTTCTTCTTTAAATGTACTCTACTTTCAGTGACAACATGGTTCGAATTAACAAAAAAGGAGTAGAATTTACTCCCCCCCCCCCCTCCAAAAAAAAAAAAAAATTTGCATGAATAATATTGATGATCATATTGGTGAGAGGGGAATGTATAAGCTCATAATATATAATTTACCTTAAATAAATGTTGTTACTTTTCACCTTCTTCTTGCCATACTTTCTCCATTTATATCCATCATTCAAGATCTCAAGTTGAGTCTCTGTTCTAAAAGCAATAACATGTCTTTCATTCTTCTTGATCTCTTTCTTTATGATCCCCACTTTGGATTTTCTGTAAAAACATCAAAAACGACATCAATAAATATATGTAAAAAAAAACAAAGAAAGAAAGATAAGATTGTATAACACGAGCTTGTGATATAGCTGAGTTGGTTTCTCGTAGGGTCACTCAACTTATAGTTATTATTTAAGAAAGTTATATTTTTTTTATTTCAATTTTCTTAATTCAACAAAGTAAGAGACATTCTGAATAATAACTATAAATTGAGTGACCATATGAGAAATTAACTCTGATATAACTATATACATCTGATTCCAAACTGATTATTGCAAAAATTATAAATAAGGAATCAAGATCGGCTCCTATGTAATATAAAAAGAATAGCATATTCCGAGCGATCTTTACTGAACTATGATCTTCTTAGACTTGATGACGTACTCTTTCAAGTGTTTAATGTTTGGTGGTGTGGCATAAAAGGAATGGGCAGAACTTCCATTATAACTATATTCTTGAGTCATCATATGTGAGTGATTTTCTAAAAGACAAGTATTGTTATTGGTTGGAGAATAATCAACAAGAAGTTGATCTAGAAATGAAGAAGATTCAAAATCTTCAAAATTATAACTATAATCTTGAGTCATCAGATGTGAGTGTAAAAGGGGAAAAGTAAAATTAGGGTTTCCTGTCTGAGGGAAAGCACTTGTTTCTAGGAAATTGGAGTTCATTGTCTTTGGAGAAAAAATAATTAGCCAATAAGACCTAAGAAAGACTTTTCAAGAAAACGGTGACTTTCATAGAATGGTGGTGTGTTTCTAGAAACAATTAGCCCTATATATTTTTTTGTTTTGAGGGAGCTTTCTTACCACCTTCCTAGCTAGTACTCTCTTCATTTAGAAAATAGATGTCCAATAATATTTATCTAATTTATGAAATCAAAATATAATTTTGACTTAGTTCCTAATTTACCATTTTCACTGATTAGTAGTCATTTCCCTATTACATTTTTCAAGAAATTATATTTATTATATTCAATAACTGATATGGTAAAATTACCCTTCTATTTATAGTTTTTTAAGAATTATATAAAATCAATAGTGGACAAGTATTGTTAAACACGGGGGAAGTAAGATATAAGGAATGCACAGTTTTTCTTCATTTATTTAATCTCTAATTATCCGGTATTAAAATATACGACTCGACTAATTCATATTCTTATTGTGTAGGTCCCATTTAATGGGCGAAACATCTTTACATCAGGAATTCACTACTAGAAAACAAGAAATCAGCAACGGACAAAACTATGTACCTGAAAAGCAAATATTTCATGATAATCCCATTTATTTTTTTTGTAGTGTTTCTCCATTCCCAATGATCAAAATTGAAACCTTTGGTTAAGCCTGGTTGAGTGGCGGGAACCACATAAATTGAAACAAAATCAATCTAACACTCCTCATCATATATATATATATATATATATATATATATATATATATATATATCATTACATTTATACACTAAATACTGAAAATTGTTCACGAAATTTTTTTACTTCACCAATAGAGCTTCATATAGACCGTGGAGATCTCATTACCATAATCCACACACTTTGGTGTCGTTCTTGGGTACGTAATGAGTGATGGCAATTGAGAGATGCGGTAAGAAAAGTCAGAAATATGAAAAGGAAAATTTGCTTATAGGTTAGTCCAGTGATGGAGATGTTTCTTTCCTTATCATAATTAAATATTATAGGAGTAGTGTTTTTTGTTTCTGATGGTCTTTGACTCTTGATACATTTCCCTTTTGATAGGAAAATATAATTAATTAAAAAGAATTACATGCATGAAAGCTATTATAAGGAATTAGTTTTTCCATTTTACTTAAATTATGTAATAAACTAAAATTCTGGTTGACCTTTGGACAAGTAGAAATAGACTTGTACGTATAGGGGTCGTTTTTTTCCTTCTATATATGAAATACATCCATCCAGGCGTTTACCTTCTGAGGTAGTAGGGAGTTTCTACCTTGTATATTATTTAGGTAAAAGAATACAAGAAGGGGATCAAATCGTATATCTAGTTACAAGGGGATGTCAAGGGGAGGGATGGAAGCAATAAACTCTAATTTAAAAATAGCTAAAGTAGACAAAAGAGGTTACTATTTATATGAAATGGTCGAGGTCTTTAGAGTTCGATTGCACAATGTACATTCAATTTCTGATTCGATGCATTTTTTCTGATGTCTTCAATAATCTTTTGGAGTGTCCATGGCCACTTGTAGCATTTAAACAACGAGCATCGAGTCAAGTTTCACATCTAGTCCTACAAAGTGTTGGTTACAACATCAACTAATACCAATTAGCACGGTTTGAGCTTCACTGAAATTGTTAGTGTATAATTGGGTGTTATAGGCAAAAGCCATAAGCATGTCCCATTTCTATTTCTAACAATTCCTCCGGCTTCTGCTTTGTTGATTAGAGGCATAAAGCTTCTATCTGTGTTGAGATTCCAATTGTTAGCCATAGATTTGGTCCAATTGACTAGCAATCTAATGATAATGAGCTTGTATTGTTTCACTATCCAGCAAACAATCCTTCCAGCTCCATGTCTCCTCCATATTGCTGAAATTTTTTCTCTATTACATGTCACATTCACTTGAAATAAAATTTAATTAAAAAATTTAGCAATCAAGATATTTCCCAACATGTAGTGCTAGGAGTAATATGAATAAGAAAGTGAAGTAGTACGTTCTTTGCGGTAGAATTTTACCACTACAAGAGTCTATTTAGCACATTTGTTCTGTTGAACCTCATGCCTAATAGCTACGATATTTGCTTCCACACTTTAATTATAAATTACTCTCTGCAAAAAACATGATCTTCTATTTCATCTTTGAAAATCTTACATCAAGAACAACTGGAATCCAAGTTAGGAGTAAATATCTTAATAATATTGTATAAAGGAAGTTTTCTTTGCAAGAGTCTCCACGTGAAAAAAGAGGTTTTTGAGCGGGAGTTGATAAACTCCATTAATGGAGCTTTGTAAAGTAGGAAATGAGCAGAGAAGGATAAGAGAGAAGAGAAGAGAAAATAATGAGAGAAAGTAGTTATTGAGTTAGATCATCTTAGATCATACAATACATGTGAGTAGCATGTGTATTTATAGATTACATGTGGAAGCTACTCTCTAACTAACCATAGCTAACTTCTAACAAACTTAGTTTGCTTAACTAACCATGATAGCTTGCCTAACTAACTTCACTAGTTAACACTCCCCCTCAAGCTTATGGTTTAAAAAAATCCATGACACCCAAGCCACTTAGGAGTAATTGATGTTGTGCTTTGCCATGACTCTTTGTGAGTAGATCAGCTAGCTGATCTTTAGTATGAGTGAACTCAGTTTTCAGAATTCCTTGACAGATACTTTCTCTTACAAAGTGACAATCTATGTCTATGCGTTTAGTCCTTTCATGGAAGATAGGATTTGCAGCAATTTGTATTGCTAACTTGCTATCACACACCATTCTAACTGGTAACTCAAACTGAACTCCAAGCTCTCTGAACAGGTCTATTAAGTAAGTGATCTCAGCTGCACAGTTTGTCATGCTCCTGAATTCAGCTTCTACTGAGCTCCTAGAGACTGTCTCTTGTTTCTTTGACTTCCAAGAAATTAGAGCTCCACCAAATTTGATTAAGTATCCAATGACAGACCTTCTAGTATCTAGACATGCTCCCCAGTTTGAGTCACAGTAGGCCAGGAGCTAATTTGTATCTTCAGATGGCATAAAAAGTCCAAGACCTGGAGCTTTCTTAATGTACCTTACCACCCGGAGTGCTGCTTCCATGTGTGATTTCTTAGGACAATGCATATATTGACTCAAAACCTGAACTGAGAATGCAAGATCAGGTCTAGTCATGGTGAGATAGAGAAGCCTTCATACTAATCTTTTATATCTGTTAGGATCCTTCAACATGGGATCTTCAGGTTCCCTTATATGAGAGATACATTCATCATACTTTACAGATGTTAGTTTCTGGTTCTGTTCAAGTTGTGTAATTGCATGCTTAGCTCCCCTTAGGACAGGCACAACTATTAACTCCAATGCATATTTTCTCTGAGACAAATATATACCTTAACTAGATCTAGCAACCTCAATTCCTAGAAAGAATTTAAGTTCTCCTAGATCCTTCATTTTGAATTGTTTTTGCAGGTCCTTTCTTATGTAGTCTATAAGTGTTTGATTGCTGCCAGTGATGAAGATATCATCTACATAAACCAGTACAATAACCATGTCACCTTCAACCTGTCTAGTGAACAATGAATAATCATAGTGATTCTGAATGAATCCTAGTTGTACCGAGGCTTCTATTAATTTCAGATTCTATTGTCTAGGAGCTTGTTTAAGGTCATATAATGACTTGTGAAGTTTACAAACCTTACCATGCTCCCCCTGTCTTGCAAAACTAGCAGGAATAGACATGTAGACCTCTTCCAAAAGATCACCATTAAGGAAGGCATTGTCAACATCCATTTGGTAAATACACCAGCCTTTAGAAGCAGCAAGAGAAACAATGGATCTAATAGTAACCATCTTGGCAACAGAACTAAATGTCTCACTATAGTCCAAGCCTTCTTGTTGGTTGTATCCTATGGCCACTAGCTTTGCCTTAAATCTTTCTACCTTTCCTGAAGCCTTGTACTTCACTTTATACACCCACTTGCAGCCACTAGGCTTCTTTCTAGGAGGCATGTCCATCATACTTTAAGTATTATTATCCTGCAAGGAAGCAATCTCTAGTTCCATAGCCTGAACCCACTGAGGATCAAGTGATGATTCAGAGTATGAAGTAGGTTTAAATATGACTGAGTAGGCAGCTAGAGCATGAACATAGGAGGGGGACAAATGAGCATAGGATAGATGATCAGAAATAGGAAAGGAAGAGGAAGTAATGTGATGTGTAGTTACAAAGTCCTAGATCCAAAGAGGGGGTTTAGTTGGTCTAGAAGACTTCCTAGGAGGAAGAGGAAGCACATCTGGCTGAGAGATAAAAGAAAGGTCTGAGGAGAGAGAAGGATATTCTGGAAAAGGGATAGAAAGAGAAATAGTGGTAAGAGATAATTGAGATACTAGAGGATAAAGAGAATGTAGCACAAGATAAGAATCGAGAACTTGTGTAGAAAGGGTAAGAACATGAAAAATAGGATTAGAAGTGATTTGCAAATCTTTGAATAGAAAAACATCCTCCTTGAACACTACATTTCTGTTGACAGACAGAGATTTTGAATGCAAGTCATATAAGAGATAACCATTTTGTGATAGAGAGTACCCCATCATGACTGCAGGAATGGCTCTAGGAGAAAACTTGTCTAGGACCTTTGGAAAGGCAGCATAACATAGATATCCAAAGGTTTTTATATATGAGAGAGAAAGAGGGGTTGAATATAACATTTCAAATAGAGATTTATAATGAAGACTTTGGAAGGAAGTCAATTAAGAAGATAGGCAGCAGTGGTGACACATTCACCCCAGAATTTCAAGGGAATACTAACCTGAAATCTGATAGCTCTAGCCACATCAAAGATAGTTCTATGTTTCCTTTCATCAACACCATTTTGCTGAGGTATATAGACCTATGTACTTTAATGAAAGATACCAAAAGTAGATAAAAGAGGATGAAAGTCATGACTAAGAAACTCACTCCCATTATCAGTCCCGAAGGTTTTAACAGTAGTAGAAAACAGATTGTGAACTTGTGAAAAGAAGTTTCTCAACACTACTATAGTATCAGATTTAGATGTTATAAGAAATAACCAAGTAAATCTGGAGAAGTTATATATAATAGTAACAAAATACGTCATTCCAGAATAAGTTGGTACTCTATAAGGACCCCATATATCATAATGAACTAGTTCAAACATAGATTTAGAAGTATGACAGCTTACAGGAAAAGGCAACTAAGTCTGTTTAGCTAAGGGACAGACAGTACATGGTAAATGCACAATGGTATGCACAATCTCAAGATCAGTAGACCTTTTTATTATATCTATAGGAGAATTTCCTAATCTTCTATGCCATAAGGAAATAAACTCTGACTGACTTGATGATGATGAAGAAGAGCTATTAGTTGAATGTGCTGAATGAGAGGGGGATGAAACTGAGTTGGTGAGACATTTTTTGAGTATGTAGAGATCTTGATCTTCTCTACCAATCTCTCGGACCAGTCCATTAGAGAGATCCTAAAAAATGCAAAAGTCAGGAAAGAAAGTTGTCATGCAATAAAGTTCTTTAGTAAGTTGTGACACAGCTAACAGGTTACACTTAAAGTTTGAAAAAAACAACACATTATTAATAATTTTACCACCAAGTATTTAGTTCTCCCAATATGTGAAACTGGTACTACATTACCAGTAGGCAGGTGAACTTCTCTCCTCTTAAAACTAGGCACCAATTGAACTACATCAAGCACATCCTATATGTTATATGATCTGTGGCTCCAGTGTCAACTATCCAATCCTTAGGCACATAGTTAGAGACTAAAGAAGACAAGATACTACTACAGTAGCTGCTTTGGCTGAGTACTCTCCTGTATTTTCACTTTCTTCTGTCAATATTTGCATGATCTAATGATATACTAATCTTGTGTGAAGAAGGTTGCTGGAGCTAGAGGATTCAAACTGGCAGCAGTATTACCACTTTGTAATAAACTCGCAGGTTGAGAAGCTTCAACTTGATTAGCATAGGAGCTGGTGGTTCCACCTTTGTTCTTTGATCTCCAGCCAACAAGATGACCTTTGACTTTGAAACATTGCTTCTTAGTGTGTCCTTTGTATCCATATACTTCACACACAATAACAACCTTCCATAGCTTTTATGGCTTGTATCGAGAGTCATATTTTCCTCTATTTGGATGTCCATCACCTCCTGGTTGATGTACAAAATTATCATTCCCATGAGTATGAGCTTTCTGACTAAACAAAGTTGTACTTTCAACAGCTCTAGGAAGAGAAGCATTTGAACTTGTATGAATCAAGTTTCTCTAACTTTCATGATCTAAGATGAGTGATAATGCTTTATTTAGGTTAGGAGTAGGAGTCTGTAGAAGAATTTGACCTCTAGCAGTTGAATAGGATTCATTCAATCCCATTTGAAACTGAAGTAGTCTTTGATACTCATAATGTTCTTTGAATTTCCTAGACTCATCACAAGAACATCTTAGACAAGGCATGATGGAGTCAAACTCATTCCATAGACTCTTAAGTATAGTATAGTAATCTGTTACTGACAAAGTTCCCTGGCTGAAACTGTGAATCTCATTGTGGAGATGAAACACATGTGCACCATTGATCTTGTCAAATCTCTCCTTTAGATCACACCATACTTTGTGAGCATCACCACCATACACTACACTGCTATGCAAACCTGGCCTCACAACATTCATTATCCATGACAAAACAACAGCATTGCACTTCTCCCAAATATTAAAATACTCAGGTCCAAACTTAGATTTAGGAAATCTACCATCAACAAAGCCTAGTTTACTCTTTCCTAATAGTATAATGCGCATAGATCTACTTCAGAGTGCATAGTTTTTTGAGCCAGTGAGTTGTAGAGAAATTAAGGAGCTACCTAGAGTGTCATTAGGTTGAAAATACAGCGGATGATTGTGATCTATAATTGGAGCACTAAAATTATCATATCCGAATCTGGGTGTGATGATACTCATCTCAACCCACCGAGATAAGTTAGCCTAATACCCAATAGAAAGTAGATGCGGAAGAAAAGGAAATAAATCAAATTTAACTTAACCGAAAATACATAACACAAACTCAAAATCCCCAAGATTGGTTGTCATATGTACAAGCCACTAATACATTAATGAAGTACAAAAGAAAATACAGTCATAATTTCTTTGTCTCTAGAATAGGACTAAGACATATTAAAGAATAAGAGGTGTTCGCTAGATGGATGTAACAGATACCTCAACACTCGAGATGATAGCCTCAAATGTGGTAAATAACTCTAAGAGATCAAGCAGGTCCGGGCTCACAACCTACACAAGTGTAGAAGCAAGGGGTGAGTAACAAACAACACGGTACTCAGCAAGTGGACAACTAAAACTAAGCAAATCTTAGTAGATACAAGTACTTTTGTCATCCCAACTGAACCTTCTTAACTATAACCTGCATAAAACCAGCTCAACTCCACACTCTACGCAATAATAATAGTACAGTCCACAAATACTCATCAGTAGTCTCATCAAGTGAATCATATCACGTCAAGTTCAACATATACAGAGCAATAAGTGGTAAACATAAATTCACAAATATCAATAAAATGCGATACAATGTAATAAGATGATGCATGTCTGTCCTATCGGTACACATCCGTTGAATTACAGTCTGGAACCCATAGGGGAAATTTCTGTCCATGTAACTTGTCACAGAGCGTGTGTCCCATCCCCTTAATATATATATCCTGCCATGAAGCGTGTTGTCAAACCCCTTTGTTTTATAATATCTGCCACGGAGCATGTGGTCTAATCATTTTTATTTCATATTATTTTCAGTCTCAACACAATATGTCAAAACTAATGCAATTAATTCATGTTCATATAATTCACGATAATAACATGACAACAATAATAATTATTCCTATCTCACATCAACCTAGTCATTTCACATGTCCAAAATAAACCTATAATCACAACATATCAATTCCACCAATACATGTCATTAGATCACCATTTTATACCCTTCATCTCCATTTTTAAGATCAATCATACAGTCAATAACCTAGTTCAATTCTCAGTACTCTCCAATACACATACCACGGAAATACAAGCATCTACAAGCTTAAATTGAGATTTAGAAATTTATTTATCTTAATTAATCAAGCAATCACTCTGGGACTTGAGACTTCCCTTTTCGTTGGACCTCCAAATCAACGTAATCTAGTCAAATAAATAATCACAATAAGATTTTTGAAACTAACAACACTCTCATTACCATATGTCTTGCCTAGAGCCAAAAATTTAAACAAATCTATAAACACGTTCCTAATCTTGATGCCACTTAACATGTCAACTTCCATACTTTCTGAATTTCAAAACTAGGGTTAAACCTCAATTAAATTGAATAATCACTTTAAAACTTGAGCCTTTCGTAACGCTTCCTAACAATCAAAATATGTTCAAATACATAATCTTTATAAGAATATGAATCAAATGACATCCATATTGTAATATTTATTTTTGGATCAAAAATTGGATCAAAGAGTCATCCCAAGTTATTAAAGTCAAATCTGAAATTTTCTTCCCGATTATGTTCACTCATGATAAAATAAACTCACATGTCAAATTTTAGCTAAAATGGATCGTTATTCGACCCCCAAATCAAGATTTTATGTGAAGAACTATAGGGTCATATTTTCTTATTTCAGTGTTATTTCTCCACCAATATACCCTAAAAATATGTTCATAATAACATAAAAATTTAATTGAAAGGATGAGAATAATTACCTTGACGCTTTGGAATGAAAATCCCTATTTTTCTCTTCTCCTATATTTTTCTTTTCCCCTTTCTTTTCTTTCTTCCTCCTTATTTTTTTTCTCCAGTTTTTTTTGTGTTCGTCTGCGTCACTGTTCTCTTTTTTTTTCTTGTTACATCTGATGGAATTAAGCCATCAGATTATATATATATATATATATATATATAAATTTCTTTTCTTTTATTATTTTTTTTCTTTCCTTTTCCAAACTAATTATGTATTAAAATTTACAAACCCTACTAAACTATTTTAATAAATACAAGAAAAGTGGTATAGGATATTAAATAAATTAACACGTTATCCCATCAGTTAAATTAATTCTCTAAAATTATCCCTCAACTAATTAACCAAAGTTATCGAAAAGTCTAAAATTTTCAACTTAAATTTATGAAAAGGGTCTTTTATGAAAGGAGGAGGACTCGTTTTCAAAATTACCTAATGGGTCATTACAAAAATTGGCTGCTCCAGTAGTTGTATTTGCTGTGTTTGAGTTTAGATTGTCAGTTTCCAATGATCCAGCTTCAACGTTTATTGTAATTGCCGTTGGTTCACAACTTCAAAACTTGATCTTCTACTTAGATGCTTACTCGTGATTCAACTACTACTTAGCTTCGAATCTTAGCACTCTAGCACACTAAACTACAGTACACAGTGATGTTTTTAGTCAAAGAACAGCAAGGCTCTGATACCATGATAAACTCCATTAATGGAGCTTTGTAAAGTTGGAAATGAGCAAAGAAGGATAAGAGAGAAGAGAAGAGAAACTAATGAAAGAAAGTAGTTATTAAGTTAGATCATCTTAGATCATACAATACATGTAAGCAACATGTGTATTTATAGATTACATGTGGAAGCTACTCTCTAACTAACCATAGCTAACTTCTAACAAACTTAATTAGCTTAACTAACCATGATAGCTTGTCTAACTAACTTCACTAGTTAACAGTTTCTTTATCCAAATTTTAGACAAAAGATAAGAGGTGTTAACTCTTTTCTCTGAACAAGTCAAAAATAGAAGATCAAGAGAATTGATCAGAGGAGGAAAGAGTCCAAGTTCCTTGATCATTAATGTGTTGATTGCTAATAATATTCTCAACGATGATGTCTGTAATATCATTTGGAAATTCTTGTCGAAAAGAATTCAAATTTCAATTATTATCATGAAGGTAATTGCTTATCATCGTATTTTTAGGTTTAATAAAGGGGCCAATTAGACTGTTGAGTGAATCTTGATTGGTCCAGTTATCCCACAAGAAAAGTGAGGTTCCACTGTTGATATTCCAAGTGATATTTTTTTCCAACAAATCTTTATACCTAAGCATATATTTTAAAGAGCAAAAGTCTCTAGTAGTCACCACTTCAAAAATTGCATTAATTAATTCCAGGTTAAGATTTAGCTTTAAGAAATTGAGTCCATAAAGAATTTCAGTTCTTAATCTCCATAATATTTTAGCATTGAAAGTATGATAAACATCAATTAATCTTTTAAAACTCAACTGGGCTTCCTATTTAGGAAAGCACATTTTTGTCTCAAGAGCTCTAACAATATTTGTTTTTGCCCTCTTTTTGTCCCAGAAGAAAATAGAAAAGTACACTCCAATTTCTTTGATAACAATGATAGGGGACATTAATACATTAAAGGTGTGTAAAATTTAAGACTGCAAAATATGCTTTTAACGATCTATTTTTATCATTATGGATAAGTCAACGGAAAGAAAATTGAACTAGAAAATATCTAGTAGTAACTTGGAAAAATTGAGCCTAGTCCAGATTTGGATGGAATTTGAGACAAGTGAGATTTGGGGTAATTCGATAATGAATGGGTGATGAATTTATCAGTTTGATAGTTGAAATCGATATCCAAGACACTAAGGATCCCGTATGGCTTTTCGAAATCAAATTCGGGTGAGTAAAACTCCCGTAATTGATCTTTGCGTAAAGGTTTAATTTTAGAACGTCATGGTTTGAGGGCATGTTGCAAAATGGGAGCTTCAGACATAAATTTTGAGTTTCTATCCCATGCAATCCGCCACGATGGGATTATTACCGATATGGCGGGTCTGTCATGACGCGATACGTAGCGCCATGGAGGGACAGACATGGTTTTAAATAAAAAAAGTCTCAAAAATAGTATTTTCTGCCCTTTCTCATTTTGGAGAGAAAATGAATGAACTAAGGCTATTCCTTTCAGTTTTCCACCCATTGTTGTGACAAAGGTAAGTTAAGTACTCCACTACTTCGTTATTTAATTCTTAGAACCTAGAATCCATGGTAATTATCTTGGGGTGGGGGTGGAGAGTTCTTGACCTGAATTTAAATGGTGGAAATTAGTCATAGGATCATAAAAGTGGCTAAGAATTAGGATTTTGATGTAACCTGGTTATTGTAGGCCAATAGTTCATTGATTTGTGTATTTCTTATTTAATTTTAGACCAAGAATAAGCCGATAGACTTCGGAAAGGAAAATCTCCAGCTGTTTAGAGTTTTTAAGGCTTGGTTTTGAGATAGGTGATGGTTTTACATTTCTGTCAGTGTTATATGTACTTGTTACTGTAATTGATAGTATTGTCTCCATGTGTAAGACTAGGAAAGATGTAATAAACTTAATGAAATGATTTCTGAGATCAATTACATGCAATAATGAACCTATCACTTGATTGTGTATGTGAACTATTTGATTGTGATTGTTATATATTGGATTGAGTGTCACATTCCGATATACTATATATATATATATATATATATACATATTGAATCGTGTGTCACGTGTCGACACATATAGATATTAGATCGGATGTCACGTTTTGACTCTTATACATATTGAATCGGGTGTCACGTACCGATACATATACATATTAGATAAGGTGTCACGTTCTGACACAAACTATTAGTTTGGGTGTGGGTCCCATGAGTGGACTGTTGTTGGCTGTTGTTTGAGATTGACATTGTGAAATTGACTAATGCTTATGAATTTGCTAATTGGTAATATGTTAATGGATGTCTTTCTTTACTATATTATAGTTGCTTTCATATGTTTCATTGATTCGGCTGGCCGCATGATTCTACCAGTGCATTGTTGTTAATGTGCACTGATACTATATTTGCTCTTTCCTTGTAGAGTATAAGGCA
The DNA here is from genome assembly GCF_947179165.1 of Solanum dulcamara. Classification (NCBI taxonomy): domain Eukaryota; kingdom Viridiplantae; phylum Streptophyta; class Magnoliopsida; order Solanales; family Solanaceae; genus Solanum; species Solanum dulcamara. The sequence continues at coordinate 81,137,054 of NC_077237.1, forward strand.
TCTTCAGGTGGCTGCTGACAGGCCTCGGTTAGGAGACCACTGACTTTCAAGATTCAAGGGTGAACCAGCTCTCATGCTGCCATGGATTCTTCTAGGAGCTCAGTCCAACCTTTCAGACTTAGACTCTATCTTAAGACTTTTATTTTGTTGTTTTGGGGTTGCATCCCCTTACTCTTAGACTTGTTCCTTGGTAGAGTTTTGGCACAGTGACTTTCAGGTCCGCATGTTCACTATGATGATTCTTTTTTTAATTTCCTGAGTTTATGGGAACTTAGTTAAACTGTATTTAAAAACCGTTTCCACAATCTTTTGAATGTTTGTTCCTGTGTTAGGATGCTAATGGGAGTATAGTTTTGATTCTCCCACTGAAAGAATTGTGTGGGTGCTAATCACATCCCAATTTGGATTGTGACAATGCTTTATGATAATAGTTTTGCCACCAATAGAGAGAAACTTACCTTTCCAATCTGCGGCTTTGTTCATGATCTTTTTGGTGAAGTCTGAGAAATAGCCTATGCTCATAATTAATTCTTACATTAATATTAATACATGCATAACTCAAACTAATTACCAAACGATAGTGTGATAGGAAGTATATGATAATGTTATTTGTCCAAATATTACAAATGCAATCAAACTTTTCTATAATAATAACATTATTTGTTCAAACATTTTTTAGTCTCTATAGTAAATGATAAATTGGTATATGTTCATTGACATGTACATCTTATTCGGTTGTTATAGATTAAAAAAGACACAGATATTTTATGTATTTTATTTCTACTCAAAAATACCTTGTACAAAATGCTATTACAAAGTATATAATTATTTTTATATTTGGCTTTATGACACCAGAGGTTGTAGTTATTGATTCAAGTATGAAATATAACCGAGTAGAAAACAGAAGTGAGAAATTTAGTAAATTTAACTCAGAATTCATCAACACTATATTAGTATAGAAAAAGGCAAAATCAATTAATATTTGGATTAGATTATTATAGAAAAATAGACCACTATAATGATGATCATTATTCTTATAGATAATAGATGGTCTTATAGAAAAAAAATACCAAAGAAAACTTGTAAACTATGATAAAATATTATTATACTCACGTTATAGAAGTTTGTAATACATAGCAAGTTTTTGTACGGATGCTCTTAAAATTAATTGGTGTTTAATTAGTGTTTTTTTTTGGTATCTCATTAATAAAAAATTATGAATCAAAGTATTCTATTTATCCAGATATAATTCGTTCGACATAAGTTTAAATTTTTTATCTTTTGAAATTGCACTTTTGAATCAATCGATACAAATATTATAATTAAGTTATGCAACAAATAAATTGTGTATTATTTTTTAGAATTCATTGTAGTGTTCAAAAACTAGAGTTATGATTTTTGTGGCATATATTTTGTTATCCTTTTTAGAGAAAAGAAATTTGATAGCTAATGTGGAATGGTAAAGTATATTTGTGGGTCTTTATGTTATGTTTTCTTTTAGGAGAAATACATATGCCATCGCAACATACGATTTGACATGTGGATATTATGATACATAAACATAAGTTTATGCACCACCAAAAAGTTGTTTTGTATTTCAAAGTCAAAAACATAACTTGTGAAATATTATAATACAAAAGTATAAATATATGTAACACAAAAAAAATATTTGTTATTTAATATCGAAATATTTTCATGTACTTTTTTTCTTTAATCTAAAGCGATGAAAAAATAAAAATTAATATCATCCTAAAATAGGAGAATTTGTGTGAATTGACACAATATATAACTCTTTAACTTAGAATTTGGTGAGGTCAATAGAGGTTGGACGAAATATGTTTTAAGCACATTGGGATAGCATATATATATATATATATATATATAACGCGTCTCCTCCAAGTACTTAGGACCAATTCTCAAGCATATGCTGCAACAATTTGGTAAAAATAGTATTTACTATTTCATTCTTTATTTATACTTTCTTTGGTTATTTTTGCTTGTCAACTTTACATTTTATACGTTTTTAAAAAAATAATAATTAATTAAGTATTTATCACATTATTCATATTAATTAATGTATAATCTTACGCCTTGAGAAATAATTTAAAAAATAATTAATTATTGAGGATAAATTAGGAAAACTAATTACATCGAGGAGGGGACACAAGCCAAGCAATGGCGGAGACGTATATACTTGAGGGGTGTCGACCGACACCCTTTCATCTGAAAGTTATATTGTGTAACTAGGTGGAAATATTTTTTATGTATGTATTTTTTATATATACTTGAGAATCTTGAATATGAAAGAAATTATCTCCATCATAGCTAATCTATATGGTCTAGCCATTGGAATATTTTTTCTTTTTTCACTAATTCAACAATTAAAATATTTATGAGAATAATTATTAAAAATAGTTTTTAGTGGAAAAAGTTCAATGGAGAAATAGTGACTTTTCAGTAATGGCTTCAGCTTAATTATTTGAACGTGCAAACAAATTAAAGTTGAGGAAAAAAATCATTACCAAAAAACATTATGGTTCCGTGAAACAAGAAGTGAGTAGAGCTGTCAAAATGGATTGGCCCAACCTAACTCAATCCAATTCCAAAGAGCTAGCAAGTTAAATGGGTTAGGGCGGGATAACCCATTTAACTAAAGGGCCTATAAAATAGCAACTCAATCTAGTCCTAAGCGGGCTATTGGTTGGGATGGATTGACCATTCAATCAAAAGATGGACAACATTGGTCTCTTAGAAACGCTATCGAACATTGATGAACGCAACATCAATATGTCAAAAACTCACATGTTTATGAGTTGCACACATTTTAGTGGAATACTTATAAAACAACAGAATATACAAAATATAACAATCGACATTCATAGGATTCATCAGAACAACATATATTACATGATCACTTTTTTTATAAACTTGACAAGAAAGGAGAAACGAAAAATTAGGCATTATACAAAAGTAAAAGATGTCAAAGATTCATTGTTATGTTACCTTCAATTGCCTAGTTGCTAAAGATTCGACAAAATAAAACACTATTTAAAATATATATAATAAATATTTTTAAATTCACAACCCACGAGCTGGCCTCTGAGGCTCGTGGTTTGAGCCTATGAGGCTTGCTGGCCAAATGAGGATGAGCTAAAAAGCTTCGTTGCTAAATTGGCTGAAAATTTTTATCTCAATCCCACTTAATTCAAGGACTAGATTGGACCGGTCTCATGGGCTAAACTCATTTTGACAGCTCTAGAAATAAGAGATAAAGAGATTATAATCTCGAGAATAAATTATAGAAAAAGAAAAAAAAAAGTGAAGAATTCGTCTATAGACCATATTAGATCGGATATTAGGTACATAGTCATTTCTCAAATTGATTATTCATCGTTGTTTAACCCTTAATTGCCCCTCTTATTGATGGTAAATGTGTCATAGTTCAAGCAGGTCCATATGGTAATACTATGTGATCGTGATTTTGAAAAGATAATTTATTTTGGGCCAATTGTAAGCAAGGAGGAATTGAAACTCCAACATCATGATTTATAGCCACATATACTTCTAAACCTTTGAGTTATATATGTCTCACTCCATTCCGTTACATTTATCTCGAAAGTACCCTTCTTTCTGGTCATTTCGAATTAAAAAGATGTTTCTCTAAATGGTAAACTCTGAAGATAACAATTTAATTCGTATCAAAGTCTCAATTTATTTTAGCAGTAGCTTTTTTGCATTTTTAAAAACTAAATAAGTCAGATAATAATGGCATAATAACAAGAAATTAAAGGGCCGTGCGAAAATTATATTGTCAGGCTAAATGTCTATATATACATAATTATACTCCATTAATTGGATATTTTTTTCAAGAATAAATTTTCTGATTTTTATTACTACTTGATTTGTTAGTAAGACTATATAACATGAAAAAAGATAAAATAATTTGGCAAATATTAGTCAAAGAGTAGATGTTAAGTTCACACTTCATACTAATTAACTGAGTTCACACTTCATACTAATTAACTGACATTTCTAATTGGCTCTTCTAGACGAAAACAATACAAAGCATTAAGACAAAATAAATTCTCAGTTGTAATTTTTTTGTCTAAGTAAATTTTGATTAATAAATTGGATTTTAATTAAAGTTTGACATGATTGGTAAATCAATAATCCAACAGGCTGGTACAATGCATCTTCGATCGTCGACTGATCAAAAAAGGTAATTTTAATAAGTATGTCTTCAAATTTGACCAAAGATTGGTGACCAAATGAAATGAATCCCTTTCCTTTTAACCAAATGTCACGGTCGGATTTGAGTTTTGTGAATAAAAAAATTTATTAGTGAGCGTTTTTTTATTTAATGGGTCTTATACGATGTGAATTCTACTTAATATTGAATATCAAAAATCTCGGGGGGAAATCAAAAAAATAGTCTCGGTGTTTCTTATAAGTAGGGGTCAATATAATATTCTCCTCCTACATTTACATATCTAACACAAAACTTAAAACTTAAATGTATTAAGTGCATGATTATAGGTATAACTAGGCATGACAAAATTAGTCCAAAACTATTTAACTCTCCCAATCAATTTAAGTTTTAATGGGTTTGGGCTAAAATTTTAAAAATTGGCTAATTTGAGCTCAAATTAGCCCATCACAAACATAATTTAGATGTGAAAAATTGTCTTCTAAAAAAATGTTGAATGAATTGATTTTGAATTATGAGAATTCTTTTTTGCCTTCGAAAGAAAATATTACTATATTTTAGATCAGAAAATGGAATTTTCGCAATAAATACAGATCCCTTTGATATCATTTGAGAAAACAAACTCTTGTTGCACTCTCAAAATAAATTTTTGTTACAATCATTAGTAGAAATAAGAAAATAATACAATTTAATTTAAGAACAAAATTCTTTTTCTTCCTTAGGCCATGCATATTTAATACATGCATAAGCTCAAACTGACCCAATCATTAAATTATATACTAATTTAAAACTTCTCATTAAATGCATTTATTTTTTAATTATTTCTTTGTTATAATATATTTTGTTTTTTACCTCGACCTTGACCAAAACTTGAGACCCGACCCAACTTGAGATTTGAGACCCAACTCTTGACATAAGTTCTTATCCTATCATGAGATCCGGGTCCTGTCCCCGACTTAGGATCTGATACCCACCTTAACTCAGGAATCAGGACTTGAGACTAGATCTACTGTCCAACTCTGACTCACGACTCGAAGCCTCACCCTTTGTCTTGACCCCTGGATCGATCACCACCCCAACCCTAACTCAAGACTTAATACCAACCTAAACTTGAAACTCTCCCAACATTGACCCCAAATCATGATTAGACCCTAGACCTTGACTCAGTACCTAACCTCGACCTTGACAAAAATGGGACCGAGCCTGACCCATACCCTCATCCCCAACCCCGAATCTAAACCCAGATCCTGACCTAGGACCCTACCTTGACCCAGATCCAAGACCCCCAACTTGAAACTCAATACTAAACTTGACCTTGACACGGAATTCAAACGTTGGCTTGAGTATAACTTGAGACACAAACCCAAACAACAGCTTGATCCTGATCTGAGACCATATCTAGGACTAAAGATCTCAACCCCAATCTCAACTCAGGACCCAATCCCAGCCTGAACCTCAAATATGACCTCAAATCCCAATTTAGGACTTGATATTCGAACCAAACTCGATCCTTGACTTGGACTGAACACTCAATCTTCATCTAAACCTCAACACAAAATTTGAACCTCGATCTGCCCCCGACTCTGGACCTGAACCCTAACCTAGACCCTCCACCCCTACCTGACTTTGATATAATGTAATATTTATGGAGACTTGATTGTGATATTTGATTATGAAATTTATGATATCTCTAAAAATATATAATCAAATTAAGTTGAGTCAAATTGGATGGGTTGAGTTATTAACCATCATTTGGATTTTGGCCCATCTTGACTCTATCCATCTCAATCGAAATAAGATTTAGGCAAGGTTGTTCATTAACCCATGTATTATTCCTCTTAATAAGACCAAATTCAATCTATTTCTCACCCTTGATACAATAACTCCTTAATTAAATTATCATTTGGAACGTGATAATTGGTTGGAATTGTTTTTATTTTTATTAAAAGGTTAAATAGTAGTTGCAGCTTTATTACTATTACTAAGATACTGGAGCCCATGCTAGCACGATTCCAATATGTATTATTTTTCTATTTCAATTCATGTGACACAGATAGAACTTGGAAGGTCAATCAAATTTTAATATTATTTAGATATTTTAAATTATTAATTATTGTGATTTATAGTACTTTTTACATAATTTCTGAATAACATATGTTGATCTCCATGTTTCAATTTATGTGATAGTAACAGAATTTTGAGAGTCAATGAACTTTTTCTATATCTTTTAAATGTTTAAAGTTTTTATTTATTGTGGTTCATAAGTGTTACACCTCAAAATTTCTACGCTAAGATTCAGACCATTTTTCGTATGTTTATAGGATTGAACTCAAAGACTTAAAATCATATATTTATGATCTAGGATCAATTTCTAAGTATTTAAAGTGTATCAGATGTGATTTAGGGTCATAAAGGATCCCTAAAACCAAGCCAAGTCCAAAGAATTTCTATTGGATAAGTTTTCTGATGAGTCTGTATAAGAATAAACTTCAAAGAATCATAACTTTAAGAATAGTAAGAGTTAGGTGTCCCATAACCTATCAAATTAAAGTTCTTTGAGTCTTCTTTCCAATGAGACTAAGATTGCAGTTTTTGGACTTAGGAGTAAAAGGTTATCTCTAGTTAACCAGAGTACTGCGCCATCAGTCTACGTCGCAGACTTGGCCAATTTTGGTTCAACTTTGAATTTCGGAAAAAAATGAACTATAGGGGAACAACTCCGCAACGGGGACTTGTTCTATCTTAGTTCAAATTTCTGCCTATTTTCCATTTTTGGTAAGGGATTTTCGGTCTTTTTCCCACATTTCCGCACAATGTTTTAGGGCTAAATTCCTCCCCCATATCATTTCTAAGGAGTTTTCTCTCCAAAACACCCAAGAACATTGAGAGAAAGAATTGGAGAAGAGAAGGAGGGCTAGAGTTCAAGTTATTCAAGTAAGGTCATCAAATCATGGATTTGTTCTTCAAGTCAGGTATGTAAGGTTGCTCATAACATGGATTAAATTCACACATGTGCCCTACATCTTCTTTGAGTTGAATGTTCATATAAATTGTGTTTTCTTGATATATTTATGTCCTAATGAATTTGTACATCTACTAACTTGATTTTGTTATGTTGATGTTGATGAGTCGAGAAATTGATAAATATTTCATGTCTTCATCCCCATGAACCCAAGTTGATTTCTATATTACAATATTCTTATATTATGGTTGGGTCTAAGAGTTGATTGGTATGAGTTATTAAACATATTATTTTTGTTATTAGCTTAAATATTTTGAGTCTCCTTAATTATTAATTTGGAGTCTTGATGAGTCATGATTTAGCCCCTAAAGATTTGCCTGAAAGAATGGAGAAATGATTTGATAGGATTAAACGTTGTCATAAATGCATATTTAAACTACTCTTGAAAAATATGATTGGAATTGATTGGATGGTATGATTGGTTGAGAGATTTGATGATGATAAAATTGATGAAATGATAAGGATCCAAATGAGAGTTGTCAAAATAACTAGATTGAACTGATTGGATAAAGTTTTATGAGAATTGAGTCTTGAAAGGAGTATCGAGCACTGAATTAGTAAAGATTAAGTAATAACTCGAACCAATAACTACGTCGCCAAACGTAAGAGAGGATTGAACCGTTAAAGTCAGATATTTTCCAAATTACTGTCCTGACATGATAGGACTTGATTGGTTATGGATCCATGATTGTTGATTCATTCCTACCCTAGCAAGGTATGAACAAACGTAGCAACAACGTCGGTTTATTATACTATCACTGTCTCATAAGTGATAGTTGTCAGATAAGAGAAACTCCCATATAGGTCTTGATAGTACTCTGAGTCAGATCAGAATGGATTGGGTTGGATTGTATGTGATTGGTCTTGTCTAAATCATATTCTTGTTTAGACTTAGGACATCTTTAATGAGTTATTCCTTCTTCTGAGTTGAGATTTTGAGTTGATTTGATTCTACCTTGATTCATGTTTCATTCTTCCATTTTACATACTCGTACATTATACATACTGAAGCCAATTGGCCTGTATCATTTCATGATGCAGAAACAGGTACTAGAGATCATCAACAAGCACACCGTTGAGGATCTATTCGCTTCTAGCTAGTTGGTGAGTCCTTTCTGTTTTTGGAGGATACCGCATTTTTCTTTTCAGCTTTAAGTTAGCTTTCCTTTATTTGATTTATGGTAGCCATGAACCTGTCGTTGGCACCTCTTAGATTATTGATAGAGACTTCACAGACTAGAGTATTGATAATGTTGATTTGTTTCGTTCTGACTAGTTTCATTCTTGCTAGTTATTGATTGGATAGATGGTTGGCCTTTGGCCTTATTTATGAGTAGTATTCTTGTGAGTTGAGTCTTCCGCTGATAAAATGTGATAATTTTATTTTCAACAGGACAATTTTTTTTTTGTTTAAGTAAAAAAGGCAACATCAAAAAAAAAAGTTTTTTAAAAAATAAAAACTAACGCTAAAACAAAGGGAAAACTTTTTAACTAAAAATGCAGCAAAATAACAATTGAATAAGTTTCTTTTCAAAACAAAACAACATTGCAAAAGAAAAAAATAAAAGCAAAAATAGTATGTCTTGAACCGATTTAGGGTTAGTAGTCTTGAGCCCATGGTCTGCCTTGGACCGATTTGAGCATTGTAGTCTTGAGCTTATGATTTTGTTTTGGGTGGATTTGGCTATTTCTGTTGTAATTAAAACATGACTATATTTATTATAAACTAATCAATTTATTGTAGGAAAAAATTACCTAATTGAATGTGTTTTAAAAAATATTTACCATTTTTAAATATATTTTTATTTTATTACCATTTTTAACAATCAGTAACCACACTTTCATTAAATAAGACATTATACCCCCTTTTTATTTGAAAAAAGGCTTTATCTCTCTCTTTCAATAAGGGTTTTTCTTCAGTGTCTCTCTCTCTTTCAATAAGGGTTTTTCTTCAGTTTCAGCGTCTGTCTCTCTTATTCCTTCATCTCTTCTTCATTCTTCCCTTATTCTTCATTTTTTTGTTTGTTTCAGACGGAACTCATATATAGGTGCACAATTATAATGAAAGGTCAGAAATCTCCTAAAGAAGCCCACGAATTCAAATTATTGATTCAACCAGCAGTGGTGAAGTGAATGTCGGTCCTATTTTTAGTTTGAGAATTTCTGCAAATCAATCTCCAGAAGAAGATGGTGGTGAGGTTAATCAAAATTTCCAAGCATTGTATGTGAAGAAAAAGGGTGGTAGAAGTAAGAAAAAAATCAGTGAATTGAGCTCTAAATCTAAATCGAAAAGAAAATGAGTTGATGTTGCATCGGAATCTAAGAAATTTGTTGACAGTGATGATGATTTTGAGGATTTACCTCTTCAATATTAGTCAAAGAAAGTGAGACCTACAGTTGCTCAGGAGAAGAATCCAAAAAGTCGAAATCGATTGTGAAAAAAAATGGTTCTACCGGAAAGTTTATATTCGGTATGTCATTCTACCAACACATTATTTAACTGATAGCATTTTCAATCTGTTTATGTGTATTTTCTTAGTTTGTTGTTGTTTTGAACTTGTGTTCTAGATGTTGAAGAAATTTTTTATGTATTTGATACTTTTATTATAGTCTAAATTTATTTACTCAAGTTTATTGTATCAGTGATTGTTGGGAGTTTTGCCATGAATTGTTAGACCTTTTGTGTTGCAATTTGTTTATTTTTTAAAATAAATAAATAAAAATAAATTAAACTTTGAACTAAAATGTATTGCACATGCATTAAAGTTGAATTAGAAGAGAATTAGAGATGCATGAAAGTTGTAGTTAATTGAAAAAGGTTTTCAGTGATCTGTACATCACAAAAATGAATTAAACTTTGAACGAAAATGTGTATTACACACACATTATCTCCTTGTTATATATTTACACTCTATAGTATCTCTACATGGTCACTTTAAATCAAGTGTAGTTTGATAAAATTCTAATTTATTGTCGAGTGCAGTTTCTCTGTTTTGAAATCACTTCTTACGTTAGATTCATAATCCCTTAATCTTTTGTATTTATCTTATCTTATTGTTGAGCTTAAGACCAAAGACAGATTTGATATCACTAAATAAATCTTCTAAGATCATTGCTTTGTATTATAAATTATTGTCATATAAAAGACATTCTAATATAAAAAGAGTCATGGGTAAAATTTGCAATCTTCTATTTTCTCTTGCAGTTTTCATTATGCTTCATCACCATACTTTTTTACTAGCTAATATTAGCAATGATAAAGCTACTCTTCTTTCTTTGAAATCTCACATATCTTTTAAATCTATTTGAGGGTTCAAATTGGCACATTCTGGTCAAGCATGGAATGATGAGGTTTGTTATGTAAACTCCAGTTGAACACCCTCATTTTTCTGAATCGACTTCTTCTCCCATTTTTCTGGACAAGCTCTAATGAGCTCACTGACTTAACACTTGCTACAAATTTGAAGTATTATCTGACATTTGCCATCATTTTTAATCTTTTGCAACATTTTGACGTCATTTTTTTATTATATTAGAAAGAAGGGGAAGTATGAAACCAACAATAATATTCGATTTACAACTACAGATTGTCTATTCAAGACAAAAATTGTTCAATCTTATTTTCAACTTTATGAAGCTCATAAAAATAAGAAGAAATTTGGAATCAAAGATTCGAATGTTATTGCTGAGTATATATGCGGACACCGATTGTTGGCAAGCACTCCATGGGACCAAGTGGATTATGTTCTCTTTTCGATAAACATTAAATAGGTTTATCATTGGATTTTTGTTGTGTTTGATATTGTTGATAGGTATTTGAAGGTGTATGATTCATTTCCGGCTAGAGGAGCGGTGAATTTTCTGACTCAAAACACTGCTGGCATGATTTCATCGGTTTTACCATACTACTTGAGCGTGATCAAATTCTATGATAAGTGTCCTGAATTGAAGAAATCACCTAAATACAATGGGAAAATTAGTTTGAGCTCATTGAATCTAAGTTCATAACTGAAGGAATTCCTAGACAACAAGAAGATTTATTGTAAGTTCAATTATTTATCAAATAAATACTATCTTTTGTATTGGTCTTATTAAACTCAATAGTATTTTTATAATGATTTTATATTTTAAATTTTATAGAGACTGTGGAGTTTTTGTGGCTGTATTTGTGGAGTTTGTAAGCAATGGCCAGGATATTGCAAATCAACAACTAAGTGCAGACAGTCTCCAAAAGATGTTTAGGGCTCTACTATGAGAATATGCAGTGAAGAAGCAAAAGTGTAATCTTCAAAGTGAAGATGAAAGACTACATAAATAAATAAATGCAGTTATATTAGTTACAATGTCTATGAAAACTATGCAGTGAAGATGTATTAGTTAGGTTTTGAAGATTGTTCTGTGCTATCTTTTTTAGGATGATTTTTGTTCATGTAAAATACACTTTTAATATAGTTTTTTGTTCATGTAAAATATATCTTCTTCTTTTTTTATAATGCCAATACATAGCTACATTAATGAAAAAGTGTTTCAGTAATATTATCAAACTGAAACCTGTATTATGAATTAAACTTGAATAAAAAATGAATTGCATACATATTAAAGTTTATAATGCAATACATAGCTTTCTTTCTCGCATGTAGTCTCGCCTGTTTTCTTCTCATTTCTTTCTCATTGTTAAAACTCTCATCCGTTAAATGATAAATCTTGTTTCCTAACCATGTGAATTATGAATACGTCATGACTGCATCTCATATGTCCCTTAGTTAAGTCTACAACAGTCCTATTAAGAACTACCTAATAGAGTTAATTTTGGTCTCAAGTTTGATATTATATCTTGCAATATTCAATTAGTTGCTGTCTAGAAAAGGATTTATCAGCATAATAATAGTATTTCTTCATAATTTTAGTAGAATTGCATCTCCCCATGCATTTGTTAGTGATTTGAACTTGTCCCATTTTTCTTTTATCAAAGCTAGTCATAATGATGTTTTCAAATTCTTGTTATTTAGTATTATTAGAATTAATTTTAATTTTTTAGGACATGTTTGATGACACGTTAATGAAAAAGTGTTTCAGTAGTGTTATCAAACTGAAACCTGCATTATAAATTAAACTTGAATGAAAAATGAATTAAATTTGAATGAAAAATGAACTGCATACATATTAAAGTTGAATTAGAAGAGAATTCAACACGAATAAAAAGTATAAAAGGGCAGCCCGGTGCACTTAAGCTCCCGCTATGCGCAGGGTCCGGGGAAGGGTCCGACCACAAGGGTCTATTGTACGCAGCCTTACCTTGCATTTCTGTCAGAGGCTGTTTCCAAGGCTTGAACCTATGACACGAATAAAAAGTATAGCTACTGAAAAAGCCTTCAGTGATCTACAGAAACACAAAATTGATATTAAACTTGAACTTAAAATAAATTACATACACACTAAAGTTGAATTAGAAGAAAATTAGACACGAATGAAAAATGTAGCTATTGAAAAGGTCTCTTGTAATCCATAGAACAAAAAAATGAATTAGACTTGAACTAAAAATGAATTACATACACACTAAAGTTGAATTAGAAGAAAATTAGACACGAATAAAAATTGTAGCTAATGAAAAAACTTTTAGTGATCTATAGACCACAAAAAAACTTGTATCTTCTCCAAGATTGTGTTAGGTCCCTCTCATATTTGATTATCGCTGGCTACAGTGCTTCTATGGCTCCTCACAACAGCATGTATCAAGACCGGGAGGCCTCAGATTGCAAGGTGTGCTATTGAACTTGCTGAACAATGGTTGTCCAAGGATGGGTGGCCTGAATATTATGATGGAAAACTTGGCCGATACATAGGAAAGGAAGCTCGAAAATACCAAACATGGTCAATTGCTAGTTATTTGGTGGCAAAGATGATGCTTGAAGACCCATCTCATTTGGGAATGATTTCACTTGAGGAGGACAAGCAGCTGAAACCTGTCTTGAAACGATCAGCTTTGTTTTGATTTGATATATCTCACCTCTGATATTCAGAAGTTATTTCTAGCCTAAAATGTTGTCATATATTCCAGAATATGGGGAAATACAATTGAAGCCCCCAGGTCAAGCAAGAGAGAAGTAAAAAATATTGAGTAGAACTAACAAGGCCTTGTCAGAATTAGTATAGATTGTGTAGTCATATTTGGTTAGGCTGATTCTTTCTTGTTTACCTGTAATTGCTATTAAAGTTGAATTAGAAGAGAATTCGACAAGAATAAAAAGTATAGCTACTGAAAAAGCCTTCAGTGATCTACAGAAACACAAATTGATATAAAACTTGAACTTAAAATGAATTACATACACACTAAAGTTGAATTAGAAGAGAATTAAACACGAATGAAAAATGTAGCTATTGGAAAAGCCTCAAGTAATCCATAGAACACAAAAATGAATTAGAATTAAACTAAAAATGAACTACATACACACTAAAATTGAATTAGAAGAGAATTAGACACGAATGAAAATTGTAGATAATGAAAAAACCTTCAGTGATCTATAGACCACAAAAAATAAATTAAACTTGAACTAAAAATGAATTCTTGTAGCAAACTAATGCCCTAAAACAAACAGAGTTTATTCTTTATTTCAAATGTCATTCTTTATTCTTAATCTAAAGGCCTAACATTTTTGCAAGTCTTCCTATTGTGACCTTGTTGTCCACAATAGCTGGATGTTATTTGTGATTTTTTGAATCCATCTTCTCTCAATTATTTGTGTCTTTTATATTTTGACCTCCGAGGAGGTCTCTTTCCAAGTGGTGGAATTACGACCTCTTCAAGAACGCGTGTTGGTATATTCCAGATACTTTCATCTAGGAGGAAATTCAAGTGAAACTGGTATGTCAACAATAAATTCCCTCGTGTGTAGTAATCAGAGCAATATTTTTCATAACCAGTGTGTTTTGTTGTTAAAACAACCAAAGCATGAGGACATAGCAGCTCATCCAATTGAAATCTCCCACATGTGCATGTACGTTGTTGAAGACATACCGTGAATAGTGTAATGCCATCAAATATTATATACACATATTCATTTGTCTCCCTAACCTATGAAAAATAAGAAGAAATAAAAGCAAGAGAGATGTTACATGTGAATCAAAAGAAAAATATTAGCAAAAAGAAATTTACAGATACCATACTCTTAATTTCTCCGATGCAGTTTTGTTACGTTGTAGAATTTTTTCATACTTTTTTCCAAGGTAAAATCCTAAAAATATTGCCTTTGACCTATTATTGTTATTCCATTTTTGAACAAGTTGTCTCATGAATTCTAGGAGGTGCAAGACTGTAAGAACTTTGACATGTCTTGTTCTTGAATTGACTGATTCTGCAATGTTTGATGTCATCATCCAAGTCCTATTTACCTGAGCATGAACATGTGACCATTTGTTGTATCCAATGTTCAACAAGTAGTCTTTAATCCTCTTGTCTATCCTCTCAACAATTTCTATATGTTGATTAAACTCTACTGTGGTGTATGTTTTTGCCATATAATAGAACAATTTTGTTACCTTTTACTGACACTTTCTTAATTTTTTCATTATGTTTTGCAACAAGTGTCATATACACGCGAAATGAGGTATTTCATTATAGACAATTGAAGTTGCCTTAATAATGCTTGCATGCCTATCCGAAATGATACACATCTCTGTTTTTTGACCAAATGCCTCTCTGAATTATTCAAAAAATCACCTCCAAGATGCATCATTCTCTAAATCAACAATGGCATAAGCAAGAGGCAGTATACTCCCGGCATCAGGTATAATGTTTAATATATTTTTGTTTCATGTGTAATACACTTTTAATACGTTGGGCAAACTTTTAATACAAATTAGAATTTTATTTATAGAAGCATTAGTATTGTATTTGAAAAGTGTCACTTGTTGCATCTAAGGTATTAGCTGTTAGCATTGTCCCTTTGTATGCTCCTTTTAGAAAAGTTCCATCAATAACTACAATTGGTCTACAATACTCCCATCATTTTATCGATGTAAACAGAGTTATAAATTCATATAGGAAATGGCCATCCTCTGATTTGTGCAATCTTATATAAGAACCAGGGTAAGTTGCCTCTAGTATGTGAAAGTAACTTGGCAACTTTGCATATGATTGAGCTGGATCACCTCGAACTAATTCAAGAGCTTTTTCTTTAGCTCTCGAAGCTTGCATATATGTGAGTCACACACTATTTTCCTATAACATGTTATTTTGTATATCTCTTGGTGTGTAGTTGACATCTAGATCAATACATTTGGAAACAATAATACTCCCAACAACTGTCTTTGTTGCTTATTTTTTCGATAATGAATTATATAGCAACAAACACGTGTGTTCGTTTTCAAAATCTCTAATAGCGAACATTTGAGATTTATTCAGGTTTGAAGCGCATAAATTCCAACTACAATTTTCTTTGAGGCATTGTATTGAATAGCTGTTGAAAAAAATTATTAATAGACAATCAATAGTATAAACTAACTTGAATTTGAGTCTTACCATGTTGAGCTTGATCTCAATGTCTTGAATTCGAAGTGTTTAAGAATGAAATGTCTTTTTAGTGCACTAGTAAGGACATATTTATTTTTGTAAACTTGATCTTTCTCAAAAAAAGATTGATTGGGGTTAATAATGATGCCTGGTTGTATTTCTTCTTGCTCATCAACTTTCTCATATGATCCAAAGTCAATTAACTCTAGAGCATCACCGATACCACTAAATGCATTAGAAAACTATGAATTTTGTGTAATCCTCATGTCTTCTGAAGTGTCTAAACATAATAGTGGAATTAAGGTGGAATCACTCTCCAAGTTGACCGATTCAGTGGTTGTGACACATAAAGGGTATTTTGACATATCTCTATGTTTCGTTTTTGTTTCAATATACACTTTTACTCCCATATCGTTATGAATTTGAATTGGAGGAGACCTTTCATCAATCTTATATCTGATTTCGACTTTACTTATTAATGTATCTATTGATAATTGAGTAGCAATCACGGAAACGAGGCTAGCAAATGTTGAATTGTTATTTATCAACACACCATCTACCAAGTAATTAATATACTTATTGCGAGAATCCCATCGGCCATTGAAGTAAAGTAGCACAGCCAGATTAGCCATGATTTTCTCCTGCATATTTTTTGGAAGATGCCAATGAAAATGTTGATTTGGAAATTAAACCAGTGTTCTATTTGGCTATTTGTTGTCGTTGTTACTTTGACCAAGAAAGTAGTATATTCTTGAAAAACAAATAAGAAAAATAGAAATATAAACACAAGCAGAGATCACAAAGATTCCAAATAAAGGGCAATATAGTAGGACAAACTTATTATCAGGCTCACAACTGAAGTCACTCAACTTAATCAACATCATGCATCATGTGAATTCTCAAGTTTTTCCCATGAAGCACAAATATATGAGTGTCTCTATGTATTGTATATAGTATCATATTTATTATAAGCATAAAAGATTTTCCTGAAGTGCAAGAATTGAAACTTCAGCTTTTTTATATACTTGTATATAAATCCATCAACCAAAAACTTAACTGATCATATAGCTAATCAAATAACAACTGGAAAAACATGTCACTGCAAAGAAAATAAGTACTTAGAGGATGAATAGAAAAAAGAGAAAGATCATATGCATGATCAGTTCATGGATTGGCGAGTGCATTCCCTAGCAAAGTGACCTGCCTCTTCACAGTATATTAATTAAACTTGAACAACAAAGGTATTACACACACATTAAACTTGAATTAGAAGATAAGTAGACACGAATGAAATATGTATCTAATGAAACCAGCCTTCAATGATTTGTAGGCCACAAAAATGAATTAAAGTTGAACAATAAAGGAATTACACAGACATTAAACTTGAATCAAAAGAGAATTAGGGGCGACTGAAACCTGTAGCTAATGAAACCAGTCTTCTCTATAAGCCACAAAAATAAATTAAACTTAAATTAGAAGAGTATTAGACACGAATGAAATATGTAGCTAACAAAACCAAACTTCAGCGATTTGTAGACCACAAAAATAAATTAAACTTGAACAACAAATGTATTACATACACATTAAACTTGAATTAGAAGAGAATTAGACATGAATGAAATTTGTATCTAATGAAACCAACCTTTAGTGATTTTTAGGCCACAAAAAATAAATTATACTTGAACAAAAATTGTATTACACACACATTAAATAAGTAAACAAGTAATTTTAATAAATGTAGAAACAAAAATAAACTTTCATATTGAATCACAATTGAATACAAATCATGTATCGCTAATGAATTAGTTATGCAATCTAATCCAAACCTTCAAACAATTAAATATTCAACCATTCAAACCTTTAAGTAGTCACAGATCTCTATTCAGAAATCACAATTATTCAACTGATTCAAATCTGCATTCACCTAAATTTTGTCATTCTTCTGCAATAACATACACATTAATCATTATATAACACAAAATGTTCATTTACACATACAAATAAACTGTAAACATAGGAGATCAAAGTTAAATAGATGAACGTAGGGTAATCTGAGAAGAAGACAGGATTTGCTGACAGAAAAATCGCTGATTAACAACAGTTTGAACAAGTAATCGCTGCAATCAAAAAAACAAAAATCGGTAATAAAAATGAAAAATTATGGAGAAAATTTTGCATGAATATTGTTGAATATCGTACTATTTGTTGCTCATGTTTGCTTCTTCTTCTTTTTGGCTATGGAGAACAAAAAGTTTTCTTCTGAGAAGTGATATTCCACTGAATACACATCACTTAATTCCAAAATTGGAGTACAAATATTATAGAAAGTTGTGGTTGAAAAGCTATGAAGCTAAGTATTGCCCTAATTTTGGAGAAAATTATGGGTGATAGGATTGGAGAGAATATTGGTGTAGCAAATTTGGAGAGAAATAGGGGAAGAGAAAATAGCGGGTGAGAGTTAATTTAATTCAAATAATTTGCTATATATGGTTAAAATAATTATGTTGCTCTATATGGTAAATATTTTTTGAATACTGTACATTTAGGTGATTTACCCTTTATTGTATATGTTTAAAATTGGCCCATTAATTTTCTCTCTTGTTTAAATTTACCATTTTTGATCATTTGGATCAAATACATAAGAAGAAAAATTTTGTCATTCGGCAAACAAGGAATTAATTTTAGAATTCAAATTAAGTTGAATTATGACTTTTTTTCCTAGTTTAACATATATATTTACTATTACTTAAATTATCCAACACATTGAGAAAACAAAAATGAATGGGAATGTACCTTTGCGATCGCAAGGTTATAATATTAAAATGATTTGTTATATGTGAATACAATAAAAATAGAGAATGCAAGAGACAAAAGAAGGCCTACAAAATTTGAGAAAATTGAATTACCAGTATGTAATGATACGAATCGTCGTTAATTAAGATTAGAAGAAATCGCAAGAAAATTTACTCAACTGAGTCCCACCATCCCACTAGAGTAAGATGGTCCCGCCTTAGTGGGGTCGCCAAAGACGGAATATAGCCGCCAGAGAGGAACAATGTGAAACAGAACTTAAGTCGCAATTTTCTTATTTCCCCCACTTCTTCTAGGGATAGGTTAGAGGCGAAGGTTACTGCAAAAGCCCTCCAAAAGGCTGCTCTTGACTTAGGAAGAAAAAGGGAAGGAATCTCAGCATCGAAAGGATTTCAACTCATGGAATTTAGTCATGTCTTACCTATAGGACATCTGGAACCAATGATTTCAGCAGCGTTATCTCTCCGTAGTTTCTTGGTGACGAGGCAAGCTAGGCTTGTCTTATCTAAGTAGTTATGTCATGCCTCGAGAGGGTACCCTAGGCATAGCCGGCACTCAGAAACGAACTCTGGCTTCCAAAAGAACCACTTGGTCTCATTACTCATTTGTTCATCAGCGAAAGACTTAAGAATACTAATGTGGGCTTGTCATCATCAACATCAAAGAAAAAATAGATAATTCTTAAAAGAAGTAGTTTCTATGGAGAACTACTCCGATTACATTATCAAACTCTGTCGGAAGCCTCTAATACTCTTAGATGGTGCCAATGACATGTACATGGCTACCTTAAAAGAAACATAATACTCAAAAATAATAAAAGGATAGAGAGCTCCTCCGAATACAAGAAGGACTCACCAAATAGTTGAAAAATAATGATCTTCAATGATGCGCCTGTTGAGGATCTCTAACACCTGTATCTGCATCATAAAATGATGCAGGTCAAATGACGCCAGTACGTAGAATATACGAGTATGTAAAATGGCAGGAAGGTATGCACATATATCAAGAAATTCCTCACAGGAAAATTCAGCTCAGAACTCAATATCATCTCAATATTAATATGTAATGCAAATTTAAAATAATAACAAGAAATGCTTACTCAGTTGGGAGTTTCTCTAACTGACAACCATCACTTATGAGCTAGCGATGATACAACGAAGCGATGTCGTTGCCACATTCATCCAATACCTTGCCAAGGTAAAAAAAACATCACTATCTTGGATTCACTCATCAAAGTCCTATTTTTGGGACTTAATTAACATAGTGAGAACTCATTGGGATGTCCACTCCTAAGATATGGATGGTGGGGTGGGGATCGTCCCAGTGCACGATAGGAAGTATGGCATGGAACTCCCTAATCCAGCAGGTGCATATGAAGGGGGAGATTCAGTCAAAGGGCCCCACCCGAACTCCTTCAGCCCAGTATGGAAAGTAGGTAGCTTGTCCCCCCCAACAAATAGAAGCCCCTCTAGGGTAGGAATTTTTTATTTCAAAAGTCGTGATGCCTCTCCCGAGTGACGGCATCGGAGAATTTGACAAAGGAGCGTTTGGTGTCGTTATTATGAGACACAATACTGTACCTGCAAGTTCTAAGAAATTTTAGTCAGAGCTCTAGTATATGTGTAAAACTTGGGGTTAGGAGGAAGAGGAGGAGGAACAAGGCTCAAAGGTGAGGGAACCGCCAAGCAAAATCTCGCCAAAGAGATAGGATCCCGCCAAAGCGGGATGAAGGCCGCCAAATGGGGTTAATATGGGAAGAATACCAAGCACATTCATGGTGCCTCCTCGCCCCCAAATCACTTATTTCTTCAAAATATTTACATACTAGTACTCTTAAGTGTCCTAACACCTTTATTTACAAAAGAAGTTGGTTCAAAAACACCAAATAGTTAGATTAATCAAGGTTTGATCCAAAGGAAAACCTTTCAACTTCCACCCCCAATGTTCTAGACCAATTTGGGTGAAATACGTTGCTAACCTTACACCTAGAGGTTGTGAAGACATTGTGGACATATGGAAAAGGTCCATGCTACATTAATCTACCAATGCAAGAAATGTATTTCAAAAAGGGTTGAAAACTACCCTATGGGTCTTTGATTCTACTTATTCTTAGTATGTTATCATTATAATATATGTAGTAGCATTAATCTAAAGTCACACAAGATTCTTATCGTATAGTAGACAATAGGAGTGAAGAGATTGAGAGAGTTTTGAGAGAGTTTGTGTGAGGAAATATGAAAAATGGGGAGACACCATTCTTCTCCCCACCTTTACTGGTCACGACATCCCGCCAGAGTGGCAGGATTCCCGCTCCAGCAATGCCGCTCCAGCGGAAAGAGTCCCGCAAAATTAGGATAGAATAGGACAATGCGGTCTGAAAGTGCGTCAAATTCTATTTAGGTAATCCTTGTCAAGTTTGTATTCAAGGTATTTTTAGTCGCAATATAATTCAGAGTACGCGAACTATTTCTTAAATCATGGACAGTAGTCCTTCCTTCAAGTGTGACCTAATCGATTTGTGCCTTCTCTCGTGTATCATTTGGAGATGAACGAAGGGTAAATTGGTATCTATTGTAATAATCCAAATCATTATTAATTTAGATTAAAATAAATTGCAAAAACATTTACTCAATTGGGTCCGACCATCCAGCTAAAATGGGATGGTCCCACCTTAGCGATCCGTCAATACTGGAATGTAGCCACCAGAATGGAAGAGCATGGGACAAAACTTAAGACGCGATTTTTTATTTCCCCCACTTCTTCCAAAGATTGGTTAAAGGCGAAGGTTACTGCAAAAGCCCTCCAAAATGCTGCTCCTGACTTAAGAAGAAGAGGAGAAGGAATCTGAATACTGGAATAATTTCAACCAGTGGAATTCAGTCTTGTCTTACCCATAAGACATCAAAAACCAAGGATTTCAGCAGTGTTATCTCTCCACAATTGCTTGGAGCCCAGGTAGGCTAGGATTCTCTTATCTGAGTAGTTAAATCTATACCCATTGTGTAGTATAGAAAGAAATTTAATAAGAAATCATATAACTAAGTTATGGGTTACGGGTAAAAATTTGGTTGTCTTAGTTGTTTAATTCAAAATGACCTAGATAGGAGGTGGTATAATGATTGGGTAAGTTATTGATTGTGATATTATTATATACATACGGATGAAGTTGTAATAGACAAAGTATTATGTACAGAGATATAAAATATGTGAATGTTGGGGATAAACCTTAGGATTTGGTAGTATAGGTGATGGTTTGGTTTTTCGAGTGGGTTCCATGTACTTGTTGAGTTATTCCATGATATGTCTATATGTAAATGAACACAGAAACATGTTGGACTTTATATAAAATGATCACCTACTGATTGTTTTGTAATGAACACATTCTTATAATATAATGTAGTCTATTGTTGATAGTTGTGATTAAATTGCATAATTAGATCGGGTATCATGTTTCGATATATAATTGGATTGTGTGTCACATTCCGACATGTATTTGAATATATATATATATATATATATATATATATGGCTGGTTTAGGTCCCTTGATAGGTCCAAGTATGTGTGTATTGGTCTCATGAGAGGACACGGTGATATTTGTATTTTTGAGTAATAATGAGGTTAGTTGTAAATAAGTCACAGAAAAAGTACTTATAAATGAACCTTTGAGTGGAGGCATGTTAGTTATAATGATTGTGATCTATATAGACTTATTTATGGGTAGATGGTGGACCGAGTTAGACCTCGATGTGATATATGTGTTATTCTATATTTATAGGTTTAGAGGTGAAGATTGTTTGTTGACAGGAAGTTATTCTCATTGAAGTTTTCACGAGTAACTATGGTAGTAGTAGTTGTTACTTAGAAATCGGGAAGGATTATAAGGTGTGGTTATGGAATGGCTAGGTCCCTATGTTGTGGGACAACTGGATCATGACGAGTGGTGGTTGGGTAGAACCTCTGAGTGGCTGAGCTTATTGGGTGGTAATTGTTAAAGTAAAATAAGCAAAAGTGTAGTGGGCCAATAACCCACAAGTCTTAGATTTGTAAATAGAGTCGGTAGTGAAACTTTGGTCAGTATAATGGTGAAGATATAAGAGTGAAAGAAAGAAGTTTACTTATTTGGTTGGGTGGACATGCTCATAAATTTTAATTATTATGATCTCTCTTATTTTCTGGTCATATATTATGTGGTGGGTATCAGATTGATCGATGATACCTACTAGTACGTGTTGTTTGTACTGTTACTACTTATGTTATGCCATTTGGCATAGTCTGATTGTAGGGTCAGCTATGTCTCTTAGGTGAAGACGAAGGTGATCCTTCGGCAGTTTCTATTTTCTTCCTTATGGTGGGGGTTATGTCATTCTTCATTTACTATGTTACTACTCTTAGAAACTCTTATACCTATTTTAGACTAGTATCCGTGGAGGTTTTATGTGTTATTTTGTATAAATTGGATTATTACAGGTTACTAGAAATTTCAGGCTTAAATACTCAAGTTTGATATAAATTCTGCAATGATTTTCATATAAGGAGTTTAAGGGTTCTCCTACTTAGGTCATGGGGTGGGTGCCCACACATTCTAGTGGATTGGATCATTATAAATTAGTATCAGAGCCCATATTATCGGTCTTTTAGTACAAGAGCAAATATGGAATAGACTCTTGCGAATTTGTATGTTGATGTCCACATCTAATCTTCAGGAAGCTATAAATCATTCTAGGAAGTCATCATATTTCTTCTCTCTTATTCGTTTTGATTTTCACTTGTGATATGGATTTAGTCTAATTGGTATCTCTAGATTCCAATTGGTATTTCAACGAAGTAATTGTATGTCGTTGACATAGCTGAAAGGATGCAAGCAAAGGAAATTGGAACCGAGAAGGTTCCAATTAGTATGTTGTCTTAGAGACTGTGTAAAAGCATAGATGATTGACTAATGATCATCCATGAAGCGAACTGAGTTGGTAGTTTAGAACTTGATTGAGTAATGTAATTGAAATTATGACTATGTGCATAAAAATTCCTAATTGAAAGTGTAAAGTACCTTGGCTTGGGTGTTGAAAATTATGTGAGATATATTTTCTAGTAATTCTATAAACTTGATGTTAGAAAAAAAAAGTCATAACTTGATTACATACAACAGTTTAATGATAAGACACAAAGGAATCAACGAACATGTGTGTTAAATGATATACTCATTTGAGGGAGTACAACCTGTAAATGGTGCATGGAATTACCGTTGGTAAAAATGATAAGGAGAAAAGAATAAATGGGATTATAGGGACACTCTGGTTTTAGAGCAGTCGAAACTAGTTGGGAACCATGTGAGAAAAAGAACTATTGTGGCACATTATCCTAAAGATAGTTATGAAAGACTCTTTAATATATTCATAATTTAGCT
This sequence comes from Solanum dulcamara, assembly GCF_947179165.1. Lineage (NCBI taxonomy): Eukaryota > Viridiplantae > Streptophyta > Magnoliopsida > Solanales > Solanaceae > Solanum > Solanum dulcamara. Next base: position 81,161,008 of record NC_077237.1, read on the forward strand.
GAAACAATGTGTTACTAATTTGTGTTATCTGTGTTAACGATGTTAATTGTGAGAACGAGTTGATAAGAACTTAATGTTCTAGTTTTCTAAACTGTGCCTTTGTTATCTTGATGTCCTTAGTTAATGTGGGTGTTAGACGGATCCTTGTGGTGGGCATGTTTCTTAAGCTAAGGTAAAATGGAGAAGAAACCTCCTTAAGTATAGTACTGGGTTAGACTTTGGAATGGTCCGTGTAATCTTTTGTAAAAAGGAGACTAATGGGCTAAGTTTTAATGTTGAAGGTTGTAAGGGGAATATGGGACAAGAAAATAAACCAAGGAAAATTTCTCCTGCCAGAGTGAGATGTAGAGAGAAAAAGACCACATCCAAATGTCCCCTGTTTTCCCCTATTTTGCAATGAACCTCGAAGCCTAATTTGACTAACTTCGAGGTCAATATAGTGCTCAACAAAAGTAAAAAATACCGTAAACCAATTGAAATAGTATATACGGCAATGTTACAAAAATAGTATCATCCTGGTGCTTACAAAAATAGGGGAAAATGGTAAAAAAAGTAATAAATTGTTTGTTACATGCCCAAACGGGGCAAACCAACTGATAGCAAAGTCTAATGGAAAGGAGGAAAAGTTTCATCAACCGAATCTAACTTCTTAGGAGGGTACTCTTCTGCCCAAGCCTCGTTCAGAAAATAACTTGCGAAAATCCTCGGGCTCCTGGGTGGGAAGCTTCTTCTGGGAGCGACATAGGAGAAAATGACCTTAATCGTCTTTCACATCCTCATCATAAGGTGGTCTCTTTTTATACTCTTCCTTCTCTCCCACCGTAGCTAAAATTGGATCATCTCCACCTCCAAAGCAGGGGTGGTGGCACTTGAGCAAGGGTCTGGGAAAAGTGACTTTCTAGTCGCCTCCGAACCTCAGCTAGGTCCTCCTCCAAGTGAGGTCGACTACTGGCTGTGATTGAGTAAGAGGGGCAACATCCTCGTCCTCATCCTTCATTGTTGTTGTTGGGCTGCTCTCGACCCCATCTGTCCTCCGCTTATTTTGTCCCCTAGAAGAAGCCCGCCTGATAAGCAAGGGATAGAAAGGGGGATCCATAGGGAGTACCTCATGAGAATCCAGAAGTGGCACCCTGGCTATCTTACATATAGCGGAGATCAGGCCTGACAGAAAGAATGCCTTCTTGTTACCCCGGTAGAACATCTTCCATTCTGACATAATCTGGGCCCCTACATTTAGGCATATCCCCTAAATGGCATAATCCACCACTAGGGCCCTCGAAAAGATCATATCGGTATGGTTGTTGGTAGGGCGGATCCTCTTGGCCACCAAGTGTAGCCACCTCTTAGCATCGTCTGGCCAGTCAGTACAAGTGATGCCCTCTGTGCTGGCCAGTAAACCCTATTCTGATGCTCTAAGTCCACTTGAGTGTTCTGTAACCACTTCAGGTCCATCTCCCTCAACTTCGACTCGTAGTCAGCATTGGAGGCTTCAGGTACCTTTAGTACAACATTAACATACTGAGAACTCATTGGGATGTCCACTCCTAAGATATGGATGGTGGGGTGGGGATCGTCCCAGTGCACGATAGGAAGTATGGCATGGAACTCCCTAATCCAGCAGGTGCATATGAAGGGGGAGATTCAGTCAAAGGGCCCCACCCGAACTCCTTCAGCCCAGTATGGAAAGTAGGTAGCTTGTCCCCCCAACAAATAGAAGCCCCTCTAGGGTAGGAATTTTTTATTTCAAAAGTCGTGATGCCTCTCCCGAGTGACGGCATCGGAGAATTTGACAAAGGAGAGTTTAGTGTCGTTATTGTGAGACACAATGTTGTACATGTAAGTTCTAAGAAATTTTAGTCAGAGCTCCAGTATATGTGTAAAACTTGGGGTTAGGAGGAAGAGGAGGAGGAAAAAGGCTCAAAGGCGAGGGAACCGCCAAGCAAAATCTCTCCAAAGAGATAGGATCCCGCCAAAGCGGGATGAAGGCCGCCAAATGGGGTTAATCTGGGAAGAACACCAAGCATATTCATGGTGCCTACTCGCCCCCAAATCACTTATTTCTTCAAAATATTTACATACCAGTACTCTTAAGTGTCCTAACACCCTTATTTACAAAAGAAGTTGGTTCAAAAATACCAAATAGTTAGATTAATCAAGGTTTGATCCAAAGGAAAACCTTTCAACTTCCACCCCCAATGTTCTAGACCAATTTAGGTGAAATATGTTGCTAACCTTACACCTAGAGGTTGTGAAGACATTGTGGACATAAGAAAAAGGTCCATGCTACGTTAATCTACCAATGCAAGAAATGTATTTCAAAAAGGGTTGAAAACTACCCTATGGGTCTTTGATTCTACTGATTCTTAGTACGTTATCATTATAATATATGTAGTAGCATTAATCTAAAGTCACACAAGATTCTTATCGTAGAGTAGACGATAGGAGTGAAGAGATTGAGAGAGTTTTGAGAGAGTTTATGTGAGGGAATATGAAAAATGGGGAGACACCATTCTTCTCCCCACCTTTACTGGTCGCGACATCCCGCCAGAGCGGCAGGATTCCCTCTCCAGCAATGCCGTTCCAGCGGAAAGAATCCCGCAAAAATAGGATGGAATAGGACAATGCGGTCTTAAAGTGCATCAAATTCTATTTAGGTAATCCTTGTCAAGTGTGTATTCAAGGTATTTTCGGTCGCAATATAATTCAGAGTACGCGGACTGTTTCTTAGATCATGGATAGTAGTCCTTCCTTCAAGTGTGACCTAATCGATTTGTGCCTTCTCTCGTGTATCTTTCGGAGATGAACAAAGGGTAAATTGGTATCTATTGTAATAATCCAAATCATCATTAATTAAGATTAAAAGAAATTGCAAAAACATTTACTCAATTGTGTCCGACCATCCCGCCAAAATGGGATGGTCCCGCCTTAGCGACGCCGTCAATACTGGAATGTAGCCACCAGAATGGAAGAGCATAGGACAAAACTTAAGACACGATTTTTTATTTTCCCCACTTCTTCCAAAGATTGGTTAAAGGTGAAGGTTACTGCAAAATCCCTCCAAAATGTTACTCTTGACTTAAGAAGAAGAGGAGAAGGAATCTGAATACTGGAATAATTTCAACCAGTGGAATTCAGTCTTGTCTTACCCATAAGACATCAAAAACCAAGGATTTCAGCAGTGTTATCTCTCCACAATTGCTTGGAGCCCAGGTAGGCTAGGATTCTCTTATCTGAGTAGTTAAATCTATACCCATTGTGTAGTATAGAAACAAATTTAATAAGAAATCATATAACTAAGCTATAGGTTACAGGTAAAAATTTGGTTGTCTTAGTTGTTTAATTCGAAGTGACCTAGATAGGAGGTGGTATAATGATTGGGTAAGTTATTGATTGTGATATTATTATATACAAACGGATGAAGTTGTAATAGACAAAGTATTATGTACAGAGATATAAAATATGTGGATGTTGGGGATAAACCTTAGGATTTGGTAGTATAGGTTATGGTTTGGTTTTTCGAGTAGGTTCCATGTACTTGTTGAGTTATTCCATGATATGTCTATATGTATATGAACACAGAAACATGTTGGACTTTATATAAAATGATCACCTACTGATTGTTTTGTAATGAATACATTCTTATGATATAATGTAGTCTATTGTTGATAGTTGTGATTAAATTGCATAATTAGATTGGATATCACATTCTAACACATAATTAGATTGGGTATTGCGTTTCGACACGTATTTGGATCAGATATCACGTTCCAACACATTTTTGGATTGGGTGTTACTTTTCAATAGATATATGGTTGGTTTGGATCCTCTGAGAGGGTCAAGTATGTGTGTGTGAATGTTCCCATGTAGGGGTGTTCAAAATCGAACCGTAACCGATAATCCAATCATAAAATTGGCTTATTGGTATTGGATTATCGAATAAATGGTTGGGAAACGGCTTAAAATTTTATAATTAATAGTTTATTAGTGTGAGGATGAATTATTAAATTTTATTAGCGGATAAACTGTTAAGCCATTAAGAATTACCATATACTTACACATCTTTTTCAGTCTTTAGCTAATTGACATGAGTCTTTTACTCCCTATGTTGTGAGATAACTGGATCAAGACCAGTGGTAGTTGGGTGGAACCTCTGAGTGGCTAAGTTTGTTGGGTGGTTATTATTAGCGTGAAGTGAGCAGAGTGTGGTGGGCCTATAACCCATAGGTCTTAGGTTTGTAATTAGAGTGGGTAGTGAAAATCTTATCAGTAGAGTGGGGAAATGTCATGCCCCGGGAGGGTACCCTAGATGCGACCGGCACTCGAAATCCATTTCTGGCCTTCAAGCGAACCACCTGGTCCAGTTACACTTTTATTCAATCACATTCACTTAGTGGAATACTCAATCATAGGCATACTATTCAGATTATAAGGACCGAAGGACAACCATTATCAAATCAAAAACAATTATAAATAAAACTATTCAAAATAACAATCCAACATTTCCACACTCTGGTCTATGAAGCCTCTATAAACATCTAGGAGGTGCCAATGACAGGCTCATGGCTACCAACAACCAAAAATAGAGCAAACAGACAAAACCATAAGGAAAGTCTGGCATCCTCCGAAAACTAAGAGGGCTCACCAAGTAGCTAGGAGTGCGTAGATCTTCAACAGTGCGTCGGTTGATGATCTATGGTACCTGTCTCTACATCATGAAATGATGTAGGCTAAATGGCGTCAGTATGTGGAATGTACGAGTATGTAAAATGGCCAAATGAAACAACATCAGAAAAAGATCAACCAACTCGGAAATCTCAATTCAGAAATAAGTAACAATTCACTCAAGTGCCCTAAGTCTAACAAAAAATGGTTTAGACGGGACCAAATCACATGCCACTCAACTTAACTGACTCGGAGTACTATCAAGACCTAAATAGGAGTTTTTCTTATCCGACAACCATCACTTATGAGCTAGTGATAGTGAAACAAGCAGACGTTATTGCTATGTCCGTCCATACCTTGCCAGGGCATGAACGCCTCCCTAATCATGGATTCCATCGATTAGTCAAGTCCTATCATTTCAAGATAATAAAATAGGAAACATCCGACTTTAATGGTTCAATCCCATTGGAAGCATCCAACTATAACAGTTCCATCCCTACCTACATTGGCGGTGTAGTTTTTAGGGTTCGAGTATGGACTATACTCTTACCCGCTACGGTGCTCGATACTCCTCCCATGACTCCATGCTCATAAGGCTCCATCCAATCATCTCAAACAAGTCCTCATGGCTAGTTTCATTTAGAACCTTGCCAACATCTCAACTCTATCCTCAATTCAACTCAATCGAGTCATAATGGCAAGTCTCATTTAGGACCTTGTCCACTCGTCAATTCCATCCTCCAATCAACTCATTCAAGCCTAAATTAGATATGCATTTATAACATCCCACAAACACAACAAACCATTCCTCTCCTCATTTATCATGTCCTTAGGACTCATCACAACTCTAAGGGTTTCAACCAACAATTCAAGAGGAATAACACATTTAAGGAAATTGACCTATGCAATATAATCACATGGTTAAGAAAATCAACAAAAAGCATATTAACAACCCATCTCCATTAACTCATACTAGCATGAAGGTTTTTTAGGAATTTCTTAGCTCAACAACATCAACACAATAAGAATCAAATTAATAGGAGACAAGACTCATTCAAACATAAACCTATCAAGAAACTCCATTTAACCTCAAGGAAAGTATAGGGCACATGGGTCAACTCAACCCATGCTTTGAGTAGCCTTACATACCTTAGAATAGATTCTTGAAGAAACTTTGTTGGTGGGTCTTCAATGGCAACTTGAAGTCTTGAAGCTCTTGGAGGCAAATCTTGTTGAAGAAGGATTTGGAGAAGAAGAAGAAGAAGAGAGAAATTTTCTAGGGATTTTTAGAGAGAGAGAGGGGGGCTGAAAAATGGTCCAAAACATTCAAGGCTGATACATATATAATTTGGGACAATTCCCAAATTGCCCTTTCTCTAAAATTTTGAAAAATAGGCTAAAACTGCTCTTGGCGCGATGGTGGCGCATCACGCCATTGAGGCGTGTTTCAGGCGCGATAGTAGCGCATCTCGCCCTTATAGCGCCAAGCCTATATTTTTTGGATTTTGGAAAATAAGCTTGAAAACCCTGCACATCTTGTAGTGGCGTACCACGCTAGGGACCAAACTACTGAGGCGTGTTCTTGGCGCAATAGTTGCGCGTCGCGCCACTGTGGTGCCAAACCTAGTTTCCCAGCAGTTGCAACCCAGGCCTGAAATTCCTGATATGGATATTTGGATTTCATGTCTTCCTCCGCTTCTCATGTGGCTTCCTCAACAAATTAATTTCTCAATAGGACTTTAATAGTGGTGATCTCTTTGTTCCTCAATTGATGAATTTGGCAATCAAGAATCTGGATAAGAACCTCTTTATAGGATAAACTATCCTTAACTCTTATGCTATCGATGGGGACTACCAATGAAGGATCACCCAAGCACTTCTTCAACATCAAAACATAGAATACCGGATGAATAGAGGCTAGCTCTGAGGGTAACTCCAACTCATAGGCAACACTTCTGATCCTCCTTGAAATCTGGTAAGGACCAATATATCAAGGACTTAGCTTCCCCTTCCTTCCAAACCTCATAACGCCCTTCATGGGTGACACTTCCAAGTATACCCAATCACCCACCTTAAACTCTAAGTCTCTCCTCCTCATGTCGGTGTAAGATCTTTGGCGTCTTTGGGTTGTCTTTAGCCTATCTTGAATAACTCTTACCTTCTCCATGGCTTGGTGAACAAAATCAGGCCCAATCAACTCAACTTTACCAACTTCAAACCATCCAATTGGCGATCTACACCTCCTCTCATACAAAGCTTCATAAGGAGCCATTTGAATGGTTGCATGATAGCTATTATTATATACAAACTCTATGAGAGGTAAGTGATCATCCCAATTTCCTTTGAAGTCAAGTATACATGCCCTCAACATATCTTTAAATGTCTGGATGGTGTGCTCTGCTTGGCCATCTGTCTGGGGATAAAAGGCCGTACTCAAGTTCACCTTCGAACCCAGTCCCTTTTGAAAGGATTTCCAAAATTGGAAAGTGAATTGAGCTTCTTTGTCTAAGATGATAGACAAGGGAACCCCATGCAATCTGACGATCTCTTGAATGTATAACTTTGCATAATCTTCTGCGGTGTCAGTAGTCTTAACTGCCAAGAAGTGAGCTAATTATCATTCTATCCACAATTACCCAAATCGAATCATGTTGTTTTCGGGACCTCGGTAAACCTGTAATAAAGTTCATGTTGATCATCTCCCACTTCCATTCTAGAATGTCTATATTTTGAGCCAAGCCACATGGTCTTTGATGCTGAACTTTCACCTGTTGGCAAGTCGGACACTTGGAAACAAATTCTGCAATGTCTCTCTTCATCCCACTCTACTAATAGATTTCTCTCAAGTCATGATAAACTTTTGTAAAGACATGATAAAGAGAGTATCTAGAACTATGCGCTTCAGCCATAATTCTCTCTCGAACATCATCGACATCGGGTATGCACAACCTATTTGGTACTTTAACACACCATCTCCCCTTTTGGTGAAAACCATCACCTCTTGTTTGTGAACAACTTTCTTCAATTAGAGAAGGACGGGATCCTAATCTTCTTTGTCCTTTACCTCTGCCACAAGTGAGGATGCAGACCCATCCTGTACAGAAACTCTGCCTTTATTGTTCTTTTCCAGAAGAACCCCCAATTGGGATAATCTATGTACCTCTTTCATCAATTCTCTCCTTCTCGCCTCTACATGGGCAGTGCTACCCATAGACAACCTACTAAGAGCATCAGCAACAATATTAGTTTTACGTGGATGGTAGAGGATGCTCATATCATAGTCCTTGAGTAGATCGATCCATCTCCTTTGCCTCAAGTTGAGTCCCTTCTGGCTGAAGACGTATTGTAAGCTCTTGTGATCGGTAAACATATTAACATGCACTCCATACAAGTAGAGGTACCAAATTTTAAGTGCAAACACCACAGCCGCCAGCTTAAGGTCATGAGTTGGGTAATTCCTCTCATTAACCTTAAGTTGTCTTGACGCATAGGCTATCACCTTCCCCCTCTGCATCAGTACATAGCCCAAATCAATTCTAAATGTATCACAATAGATCACAAAACCCTCTGTTCCATCGGGCAAAGTCAGGACAGGAGCAGTGGTTAGCTTGGTCTTCAATTTCTCGAAACTTTCCTCACAAGCATCGGACCATTGGAACTTAGCTTTCTTTTGGGTCAGCTTGGTCAATGGTAATGATATGGATGAGAATCCCTCTACAAACCTTCAGTAGTAGCCAGCTAGACCTAAAAAGCTTCTTATCTCTATCGGGGATGTAGGTCTGGGCCAATTTTTCACTGCCTCAATCTTCTGAGCATCAACCTGAATACCATCTCCAGATACAATGTGGCCCAGAAAAGCCACTAATGCAAGCCAAAATTCACATTTGGAGAACTTTGCATATAATACCTAGTCTTTCAAGGTTTGCAAGATGACTCTAAGATGATGGGCGTGCTCCTTCTCGTTCTTAGAGTAGACCAAAATATCATCTATGAATACAATTACAAATATATTAAGATATGGTTTAAACACCCGGTTCATGAGTCCATAAAAGCTGCGGGGGCATTTGTCAACCCAAAGGACATGACCAAAAATTCAAAATAGCCATAACGGGTCTGAAAAGCTATCTTTGGGATGTCACACTCCCTCACCTTCAACTGATGGTAGCCTGACCTTAGGTCTATCTTTGAGAAATAGGTGGCACCCTCAAGTTGATCAAATAAATCATCTATTATGGGAAGAGGGTATTTGTTCTTTATGGTGACCTTGTTTAGCTGCCTATAAGCGATACACATCCTAAGGGACCCATCTTTCTTTTGCACGAATAGGATGGGGGCAACCCATGGTGAGACACTCGGCCTAATGAATCCCTTATCTAACAAGTCTTTCAATTGTTCCTTCAACTCTTTCAACTCAGCTGGAGCCATTCTATATGGAGGGATTGACATAGGCTTGGTGTCAGGAAGAACATCAATCCCAAAGTCGATATCCTTATCAAGAGGGACTCCAAGCAGATCTTCTGGAAAGACTTCAGGAAACTCATTAACAATCGGAACCGACTCATGGGATGGGGACTCAACATTGTCATCTTTCACTCAGACAATGTGATAGATACACCTTTTCGAGATTAGTTTGCTGGCCCTAAGGTAGGAAATAAACTTACCCTTAGGCACGATAGGACTCCCCTTCCACTCTATAACAGCCTTGTTCGGGAATTTGAACTTAACAATCCCATTCCTACAATTAATAGAGGCATAACAGACATAAAGTCAGTCCATACTAAGAATCACAACAAAATCAACCATGTCAAACTTAACTAAGTCATCCAAGGTGTACGTGTGATGAATTGACATAGTGCAATCTCTATAGACTCTCTCAGCTAAGACAGAATCACCGAAAAGAGTAGCTACACTGAAGGGCTCAAAAAGACATTTAGGAATTTTATTGAAATTACTAGCCACGTAAGGAGTCACAAAAGATAGGGTGGCACCCGGATCCATCAAAACATAATAGTCAAGAGAAGAGATCGAATCATACCCATCACAACGTTCAGAGAGTTCTCTTGATCTTGGCGACTACCCATGGCATATAGACGGTTCGTACCTTCACTCGTACCTGAAGTAGTGCCCCTCTGATTACTTCTAGCAAGTGGTGCGGCGGTAGAATACTGAGCTCTGTTTCCCCTATTGGACACTCCCTCTGAAAATGGTCCAGTTGGCCACATTTATAACAACCAACCTTTCCCGCTCTGCACTCTCCCAAATAGAGCCTACCATACTTATCGCATGGTGGCTTCCCTGTCAAACCTTGACACACGCTAGCCTGGGATTAAGAACCCTGGGGTCTGACATTCTAATGACTCTATCCTTTTCAATCATATCTGTTCTGCGGCATAGGTGCACTTGTAGTCGATGAGGCAAAACTGGAAGGCCTCTTCTGGAAGAAGGACCTGTTGCCCTTGTTCTGCCTCTGTTCACTCTCAAGTCCTGCTGATTTTTCCTTCTTGCTCAGATGCTCCTCTTTGTCTTTTCTCTTCTTATCCTCCACCTGTTGAAGCGTACACCATTAGTCTTGAAATATCCATATCGGAGATTAACAATGCCATTTTGCACTCCTTCTTCACATGTCTTTCTAAACCGGAGACAAATTTCCTCATCTTCGATCTCATATCTGGATCATTTCTGGAGCATATCTGGATAGTTGATGAATTTCAGACCGTACTTCTTAACTGTCATACCTTTTTATTTCAGATTCACAAACTCCTCCACTTTTGCTTCCTTCAATTCTCGGGGGAAAAAGTGGTCAAGAAAGGCTCCCTCAAATTCATCCCAGACAGCAGATTCAGCATCCTCACCTCTACCTTGTTCCCATTGGTTATACTAGATGTTTGCCACATCCTTGAACTGATATGACACCAACTCAATCCCCTTGATCTCAGTAGCATGCATAGCTTTCAGGATCATCCATATTTCATCAATAAAATTTTGGAGATCTTCATCAACCTTAGACCACGTGAATGCCAGCAGATTCATTCTTAGAAAGTCTCTAATTCTGGTGGCAGCAGACGGCTCTTAGGAACTAGAGCTAAGAGTTGACGAACTCTGGTTACCGTTCCGGGCAGCCACTAATTAAGTGAGCATTGCAATTGCCCCTTGAAATTCTGCCTCTGATGTAGGTGCAGGCGGAGTAGCAAACACTTAGGGTGCCTCCGCATATCTTGTGGGTCAGCGTCTAGCCCTCGATGGGCGTACCTCTGACTGGGGCATCTCTGCGCTATCAGTGTTCCTTTGATTGGCAGTACGTTTGGGAGGCATTGTCTGCAATGTATAAATGCACGAATTAGAAAGGGAGTTTTACAGAGTTTAACTCTATCGCACGAATTCAGAGTATGAAAGAAGTGAAACAATTCCTAATGTATTATAGCTTCCTAATTATAAGTGTGGTAAACAACACACCCATAAGCAAGACTCCACTAGACACGGCTTCATAGACTCCCTAGGACTCTTGAACTCTAGGCTCTGATACCATGTTTGTCACGCCCCGAGAGGGTACCCTAGATGCGACCAGCACTCGAAAGCCATTTATGGCCTTCAAGCAAACCACCTGGTCCAGTTACACTTTCATTCAATCATATTCACTCAGTGGAAGACTCAATCATAGGCATACTATTCATATTATAAGGACTGAAGGCCAACTATTATCAAATCAAAAACAATTATAAATAAAACTATTCAAAATAACAATCCAACATTCCCACACTCTGGTCTATGAAGCCTCTATAAACATCTAAGAGGTGCCAATGATAGGCCCATGGCTACCAACAAGTAAAAATAGAGTAAACAGACAAAACTGTAAGGAAAGTCTGGGCATCCTCCAAAAACTAGGAGGGCTCACCAAGTAGCTAGGAGTGCGTAGATCTTCAACGGTACGCCGGTTGATGATCTCTGGTACCTGTCTCTACATCATGAAATGATGCATGCCAAATGGCGTCAGTATGTGGAATGTACGAGTATGTAAAATGGCCGAATGAAACAACATCAGAAAAGGATCAACCAACTCGGAAATCTCAATTCAGAAATAAGTAACAATTCACTCAAGTGCCCTAAGTCTAACAAGAAATAGTTTAGATGGGACCAAATCACATGCCACTGAACTCAACTAACTCAGAGTACTATCAAGACCTAAATAGGAGTTTCTCTTATCCGACAACCATTACTTATGAGCTAGTGATAGTACAACAAGCTGACGTTGTTGCCATGTCCATCCATACCTTGCCAGGGCATGAACGCCTCCCTAATCATAGATTCCATCGATTAGTCAAGTCCTATCATTTCAAGACAATAAAATGGGAAACATCCGACTTTAACGGTTCGATCCCACAGAAAGCATCTAACTTTAATGGTTTTATCCCTACCTACATTAGCGGCATAGTTTTTAGGGTTCGAGTATGGACTATACTCTTCCCGCTTCGGTGCTCGATACTCCTCCCATGACTCCATGCTCATAAGGCTCCATCCAATCATCTCAAACAAGTCCTCATGGCTAGTTTCATTTAGAACCTTGCCAACATCTCAACTCTATCCTCAATTCAACTCAATCGAGTCATAATGGCAAGTCTCATTTAGGACCTTGTCCACTCGTCAATTCCATCCTCCAATCAACTCATTCAAGCCTAAATTAGATATGCATTTATAACATCCCACAAACACAACAAACCATTCCTCTCCTCATTTATCATGTCCTTAGGACTCATCACAACTCTAAGGGTTTCAACCAACAATTCAAGAGGAATAACACATTTAAGGAAATTGACCTATGCAATATAATCACATGGTTAAGAAAATCAACAAAAAGCATATTAACAACCCATCTCCATTAACTCATACTAGCATGAAGGTTTTTTAGGAATTTCTTAGCTCAACAACATCAACACAATAAGAATCAAATTAATAGGAGACAAGACTCATTCAAACATAAACCTATCAAGAAACTCCATTTAACCTCAAGGAAAGTATAGGGCACATGGGTCAACTCAACCCATGCTTTGAGTAGCCTTACATACCTTAGAATAGATTCTTGAAGAAACTTTGTTGGTGGGTCTTCAATGGCAACTTGAAGTCTTGAAGCTCTTGGAGGCAAATCTTGTTGAAGAAGGATTTGGAGAAGAAGAAGAAGAAGAGAGAAATTTTCTAGGGATTTTTAGAGAGAGAGAGGGGGGCTGAAAAATGGTCCAAAACATTCAAGGCTGATACATATATAATTTGGGACAATTCCCAAATTGCCCTTTCTCCAAAATTCTGAAAAATAGGCTAAAAATGCTCTTGACGCGATAGTGGTGCGTCGTGCCATTGTAGCGTTAGGTCGATTAGGCCTAAAACTTGCACATCTGTTAGTGGTGCGCCGTGCCAAGGACCAAACTATTGAGGCGTGTTCCTAGCGCGATAGTGGTGCGTCTCGTCCTTACAGCGCCAAGCCCATATTTTCTAGGTTTTGGAAAATAAACTTGAAAACCCTGAACATCTCGTAGTGGCGCGCCGCTCTAGGGACCAAACTACTGAGGCGTGTTCCTGGCGCGATAGTGGCGCGTCTCGCCACTGTGCCGCCAAGCCTAGTTTCCCAGCAGTTGCAACCCAGGCCTGAAATTCTTGTCGTGCTAGTTCGTCTTAGGATTGTCATATCTTTTGACTCCGAACTCCAAAAATTACATTCTTGGAGGCGTTGGAAAGAAGACTCGACGACCTTTAATTTAATAGGTCGTGGGCCACCCAGATTGTCGACTTTCAAAAGATTGGGTCGTTAGAAGTCGACCCCTTATACGAACTCATTCTAAAACTTAGCCACGACGAATCCTTTGGACTTAGTTTGGTCCTAGGGGTCCTTTGTGACTCCACATCACCTCTAACACTTTTCAATTTCTTAGGGACTCATCTTAACTCATGCATATACTTCACAATACTCGAGTTCGATCCTACACGTACACAAGAAAGGTCTGAATCTTAGCAAAAATTTTTTAGGGGTGTTACAGGAAAACTATAAGAGTGAAAGGAAGAAGTTTACTTATTTGGTTGGGTGGACAGGTTTATAAGATTTAATAATGATGATCTCTTTTATTTTCTGGTCATATACTATGCGGTGGGTATTAGATTGATCGACGATACCTACCAATACGTCTTGTTTGTAATGATACTACTATTGTTATGCCACTTGGCATAGTCTGGTTGCAGGATCAGTTATGTCTCTTAAATGAAGACGAATGCGATCCTCCAACAGCTTCTTTTTTCTTTCTTATGGTGGAAACTGTGTCATTCTTCATTTTCTTGATTACTACTCTTAGAAGCTCTTGTACCTGTTTTAGACTAGTATCTGTGGGAGGTTTATGTGTTATTTTGTATAAACTGGATTATTGTATATTACTAGAAATTTCTGGCTTAAATACTCAAATTTGATATAAATTTTGCAATGCTTTTCATATAAGGGGTTAAGAATTCTTTTACTTAGATCATGGAATGGATACTCACATGATCTGATGGGTTGGATCGTGACACAGTGCTAAACACCAGCAAGCAGCAATCTCTGGTTCTCTTCATGCGTGTGAAGGCAACAAATGCACAAGCTAGAAACCAGGGAGGGACACGACCATCAGAAAGACTCAATCTAATGTACGATTTTTCCACAAGATTTTAGATTATCCAAGTCCACATAATTAATTAAAAATAAATAATTTAATGAAGCTCAAAGTTGTGCCCAAATAAGGGACCATTTATGCAATTTGACTTTATTAACAGTCACTTGATCCGGACATAACTATATCACAATTTCCTTGTGTTTCCTTAATTCCTATCCTTGAAGAAGTATGCAAAGTCCAATATACTCTTTCATTTCCATGCTCTTTTACTCTTGTCACGTTTCGTATCACTAAAGTTAAATTTAGAATTTTAGCCAATATTTTAACATATATTTCTTAAACCATATTAATGTGATAAAAATTATAACTTATAGTATTCTTCGTATAGTTTTCGAACATACATCTAAATTTAAAAAATTTAAATATTAAATTAATCTTTAACTTGACTTAAAAATTAGTTAAATTAACTCTTCGTAAAGAAAAATGTTACAAAAAAGTGAATGGAGAGAGTACTACAATTTTTTCCGCATAATTTTCATAAAAAGAAGCCAGCTCATGAATTGAAATTATAATAATGGTATAATGAATCCCACTATTCTGTAACAAGCGCATTTTGAAAAACCGAACTCGTTTAGAGACTATTCCGTTCTGTCCAGCATAACTTAACCCCCCCCCCCCCCCCATCTTTCCCTTTACTTCGTTGTCATTTCTAATCTCGTAGTCTTGGACAGAAGGGAGGGGATGGGAGGAAGTTTCCTTTTTGCCTTTCATCATTTCAGGAAAAGGGTACGAAGTTTAAGAAATAAAATACGTTTTTTAATTTTTTCATATTCGATTTACCAAAATTTTTGAAACACATTTTTTCTAAAAAAATAATTTTCTTGTAAATTATTTTATAATGGACGTAGGAAAAACAAGTTCAATGAGTGGTATTCCACATGGTCATACTGATGGTTCTTCCCACCCTCCAACATACTTTATCTTCACCACCACTCATGTAGCTTCCATCCGCCCCCAACCACCACCATCACCCCATACCCTGCGGCCATACCTGTCACAGTTACCTCCCATAATATTTGTCTAGATTATATACAAATATTTTTAGAATAATATATATATAACTAAACATCATTAGATATAGGAAAACTTACATAAATATACTATATTAAGAAAATATTTACCATTTATAACAATAATATTTTTTCGTTGGACACTTATAATACATATTACCGAAAATCATTTATAAAATACATATAATACAAGTTTTATTCATGGATAATACATTTATGACACACTTTAATACATTTATAATACATTGTGTTTATTTCTTACCAAACAAGTATAATATATTTTAAAACACGTATAATATATTTATATTGCATACATAACTCATTTTTAATACATGGCAGATTTATCATAATATTACTATGTATTGCTATAAATGATAATAAATAAAAAGTATCGCTAAAATTAATAATTATTTATTAAAAAGTGTTCATCTAAGTAATTTTTCCTTTGATAAATTGACGCAGTAACAAAGTACAAGATACATGACTACATAAGAAAAACAAATTACCAAATAAATATGTACTTATCAGTAAAATATTTGTTTCCGCTTACAATATTGTTTCGCATAGCTGGTCAACTATATAAGATTACAATTATATGTTGACTGTAAACTGAGAAAAGTTGACATATATCACACACGATATATTACTAATGAAACAATATAATGTCCTATATCTATATATATTTGTACACTAGCTAAAATCACAAAGTAGTCGTTGTTGGAACCTAGTAACAAATGAGTTTCTTGGTTCAACGATAGAAATAAAATTTGGTTAGTCTTTGCTATCTTCTTTGATGAAATTCAATTCAAATTCTGAATCCGCGTTTACATGATTGTAAATTAATGATAGAGGAGTTGACTTCATGATTGTGTTTGCCTTCATATGTAGTAATCAAATAGCTTGAATCATGTCCATCTCTTTCGACTTTCTTCTTTACCTCGCATCCTTGAATTGAACATTTGTAGTAATTCCTATTTGGTTACACAAAACACATGAATATATATATCATTAATTGGAGCTAGAGTATGTTATATGAATCCCCTATATATATATATATATGCAATCTAACGTTCGTTCAAACTCATTTCATTCAATACTAAATAATTTGTTTTTTTTCTCTAAATCTGATATTTGTCTCTATTATAATATTTGAGTTTCATTCAATACTAAATAATTTGTTTTTTTTTCTCTAAATCTGATATTTGTCTCTATTATAATATTTGAGTCTCTTAATTATATACTATTAGATTAAACATTGGGCCAAATTTAAGAGTTAAAAAGAAGTTAAGTCTTAAATTTAACTATTTGATATCACTAATAGATTCTCTACGTTCATTATGTTGTGGTTAATTTCTTGTAGCCCCTCATGTGATATAACACTATATATGGACCTTGCGCATAGCGGAAGCTTTAGTGCACCGGGCTGCTTTTTTATTGGTTAGCGCATCAATATATAGTTTGGTTGACAAGTTTGGGATAACTTATCCTACCATTTATACCATAGTAATGAATAAGTTATCCCATATACATGATGGGATAAGCTATCTCACCTTATTCTACGATAATTAATCCTAGAATAACTTGCTTCCAACCAAACGATAGTCTAGTAAAGTGGAAGCAAACAAATTAGGCTGAAAAAATGGCTTCTAAATTTGAAAATTGTAACAATTATTATGATACTCACCTAAGAACAATCCTAGCAGACATGCACAAGCTGTCTTGTCATTTATATGTAATGATGCATGTTAAGTTAAGTTAAGTTAATATATATATATATATTATCTTTGTTTACCCAAAAACAAATTTGCATATATATTCAAATGTTTCTACAAAAATAGACATGTAGTTCATTACTATTTCATTTAGGGGCGGCAAAATCAAACACAACCCGTCCAATTGACCGTTCATTCATTAGCTTAATTTATTTCAATTCATTAAAAATTGAGTTGATATGTAACCCAAATTATCTCATGAGAAATCTTGTTAAAATATTTTTAAAAAACTTTTTTTTTCAATTTGATATGTTATATATATCCATAATAAAGAAAATAATAATTTTATTGGGTACTAAAATAGTTTAAAAGAAAAAATAAAATAATTAAGCTTAGTAAAAATTAGGTTGGGTTGGGTCTTGACCCGTTATATAATCCATTACCTAATCCATTTTGACCAAACCCGTATCGATCCAAATAAATTTGGGTTGAGTTAGGTATTGACCCAATGATTGTCTTAACCCATTATAACTCGTCCAAACTTGACCCAACCCGCCCAATTGTCACCACTAATTTCATCTATTTTCATCACTAACTATCGTCGATGTCGCTGCATACCAGCATCAACTATCATCATGCATGCATCCATAACCTACAACCGCCATCATTACCCAGAACTACAATCATTATCACCACCATTTACAATTACCACTATATACCAACCACCAATCACTAACAACAATTATCACAATTATCCATCACTATATATCGCCAACCACCATCATCATTAACCGCCACCATTAGCTATTACTATTGTCCACCACAAATTTTAGTTGTCATGACAACTATTGTCAGTCATCAACACTACTAGCTACTATCTAGAACCACCATCATCACCCAACACAATTACCAACCGGCATCACAACCACCATTGCTAGCCACCATCACCTCCAGGTGCCATATAATTTTTTAAAAAAAATATTTTATTAATCTAGAATTTTATTTAAATTTTATATTTATTAATTTTTAAATGAAAACAAGTTTTATATATTCAGATGTAAAGAACACCACGATGGAGGGGAGTCTTGGAGTAACTGGTAAAATTGTTGTCATGTGACCAAGAGGTCACGGGTTCAAACCTTGGAAATAGCCTCTGGCAGAAATGCAAGGTAAGGTTGCGTACAATAGACCCTTGCGGTCAGGCCCTTCCCCAGACCCCGCGCATAGCGGGAGCTTTAGTGCACTAGACTGCCCTTAAAGAACACCACGATATTAAAACAACATCTGGCGTTATTGTTACTAGTTTTTTGCTTTTTGGAACATGTAATTGCTTATAAATCTTTAACTTGATCTCTCCAAGTTACCAACTCTAACAAGGCTAGGTCTAGCCCTTCTTCTTTAAATGTACTCTACTTTTAGTGACGATAAAATCATGATTCGAATTAACAAAAAGGAGTGGAATTTACACCCCCCAAAACAAATTGCATGAATAATATTGATGATCATATTGGTGAGGGGAATGCATATAAGCTCATAATATATATAATTTACCTCAAATAATTTTTGTTACTTTTCACCTTCTTCTTGCCATACTTTCTCCATTTATATCCATCAGCCAAGATCTCAAGTTGAGTCTTTGTTCTAAAAGCAATAACATGTTTTTCATTCTTCTGGATCTCTTTCTTTATGATCCCCACTTTGGATTTTCTGTAAAAACATCAAAAACTACATCAAGAAATATATGTATACCAACAATTATAAATTAAAAAAAAAAAGATTAACATCGGACAACATGAGTTTGTGGTATAGCTGTGTTGGTTTCTCATATGATCACTCAACTAATAGTTATTATCTCAAAAAGTCACATTTCTTCTTGATTTCAATTTTCTTAATTCAACAAAGTAGGTGACTTTCTGAATAATAACTATAAATTGAGTAATCATATGAGAAATCAAGTCTTATATAATAACATCTAATTCCAGACTGATTATTGCAAGAACTATAAATAAAGAACCAAGATCGGTTACTATGTAACACAAAAAGAATAGCATATTCCAAGCGATCTTTACTGAACTATGTTCATCCATCATATCAACAACGTGTTTCTGAACTTAATGCTCGAAAAATAAATATGACTACAAATTGTTTCCCAGCTCTTCTTAGACTTGATGACTTACTCTTTCAAGTGTTTAATGTTTGGTGGTGTGGCATAAAAGGAATTGGCAGAACTTCCATTATAACTATAATCTTGAGTCATCATATGTGAGTGATTTTCTAAAAGACAAGTATTGTTATTGGTTGGAGAATAATCAACAAGAAGTTGATCTAGAAATGAAGAAGATTCAAAATCTTGAAAATTATAACTATAATCTTGAGTCATCATATGTGAGTGGGAAAGGGGAAAAATAAAATTAGGGCTTCCTGTCTGAGGAAAAGTACTTGTTTCTATGAAAGTGGAGTTCATTGTGTTTGGAGAAAAAATAATTAGCCAATAAGACCTAAGAAAGACTTTTCAAGAAAAGGGTGACTTTCATAGAATGGTGGTGTGTTTTTATATATAGCATTATTGTATATATTTTTTTTTTGTTTTGATAGAGCTTCCTCACCACCTTCCTAGTAGGATCTATGGAATTTCCAATTTCTTTATTTATTTTTTCTCTAATTATAATTATCTGATATTCAAAATTCACTGACTTGATCGATTAATTTAAATTTTTATTGTGTAGGGCCATGTTTAATGGGGAAAGCATCTTTACACCAGGAATTTCACTTACTTGAAAACAAGGAATCACCTACAGATTAAATTTTGTAGCTAAAAATGAAAAACAATTATGATAATCTCATTTAGCTATGGACTAGTGACAAATTATTGAAAAATCAATTAGATAGGAGCTTTTTAGCAATGGATTATCTAGGATAAATTATCGATAAATTCCGCAGCTAATTCCACGTTTTCTATCAGAGAATTTCTCTATTCACAAAGCTCAAAATTGAGACATTTGGTTAAGGCTAGTTGGGGTAGCGGGATCCACATAAATTGAAACATAATCAATCAAACACTCTTCAACGAAAAATTATACTATTTATACATGGTAAAATATTTTTTTATGTATAAATAGTAGACGTCGAATCCCCTTCGGCTAGTTCGTATATCTACTTTTTCATATTTTAAACCTCATTATTGAAAATTCTGGCTCCGCCACGAATTATATATATATATACACACTAAATCTTGAAAATTGTTAATGAAAATTTTGACTTCACCAATAAAGTTTGATATAGATTGTAGAGATCTCATCCACTATACCATAGTCCACGCTCGGGTGCTAGTTTCTAATTATTTTCTAATGAGGTATCGTTCACGTAATGAGTGATGACAATTGAGAGATGCGGTAATTAAGAAAAGTCAGAAACAAAAGTGCAGTAGTGTGAAAAGGAGAATTTGCTGCCTTTCAGTGAAATAGTCCGGTGATGCAGATGTTTTTTTTTCACACCCCAAAGACTCAATCCCAACCTAAATTTGAAACTCACCCAACCTTGACCCCAAATCAGGACCAGAACCTAGACCCTGATCTGGGATTCAACCCCGGCCTCAACTCAGTACCTAACCCCGATCCAAGGTTGTCTCGATCATAAGGTCATTAAAGCAACTGCTTGCGGCCCCAAATTTTTTAGGGCCCCCAATATTTCCTAAAGAATAGAGAGAGAGAGTATTTGTTTACTTTATTTAATGTGGAGGTCATTGTAATAATTAAGAAATTAAATAGTATTTAATTAATTATAGTTTTTTTTTATGCGGCTACCTATTTTGTCAACTTATTTATATTTTGGTGTAACGCGCCGGGTCAGACCAGCCCACTAATATTTTGGCCCACCAGATACCGGGTAGGGCCCAACAATTAACAAAATCATAAACAGTCCGACCTATGACCCATTAAGGGTATAGTGTCCGGGCCTGCTGGGCTTGATTTTTTTTGCGGCGTTTATGTTTTTAAAAATTTGAGTCAATCATCAATATAGTGTATCGTTATTTATTTAATTTAGAAGTAATTAAAACAATTTATATACTCGCAATATACTATCTATTATAGTAATATACTTAATTATATATTATAAATATACTTACAATCTATATCTAATATACTCACAATATACTATCTATTATAATGATATATTTAATTATATATTATATATATACTTACAATCTATATTTAATATACTGGCAATGTACTATCTATTAGTATGTATATACTTATATAATAATATATATACTTACAATGTATATCTAATATACTCACAATATACTATCTATTATAATAATATACTCACAATCTACTATTATTATAATTATATACTTACATGATACTATATATATGTATTATGTATATCAAGTATACTAACATTATACTATATATTAGAGTGATATAATTAATATATATTATATATTTACTTACAAAGTAATATACTCACAATATATTATCTATTATAGTGATATACTTAATTATATTTTATATATATACTTACAAAGTATACCAAATATACTCACAATATACTATCTATTATAGTGATATACTTACATTATATATACTCACAATGCATATCTAATATACTCACAATATATTATCTATTACTTACATTATATATTATATATACCTACAATGTATATCTAGTATACTCACAATATACTATCAATTATAATAATATACTTACATTATATTATATATACTTACAATGTATATCTAATATACTCACAATATACTATCTATTACTTACATTATTTATTATATATACTTACAATGTATAACAAATATACTCATAATATACTATCTATTATAATAATATTTTTTCAAGTATTGAAATCTTATAATGACTACAAATTTAATTTTCCTTAGATGATTATGTAAAGTAAAAATAATTATTTAATTGAATCATACAAAATTTATAGGGAAAAGACTAAGATATGCAAAGACTCAATGAGTCATTGACTTTATTAATATATTGATAAAATTCAAAACATAAAAGTTACAAACTTACAATTAGTTGTATATAATAAATTATAACTTCTACATGTTTCAAATCATTTTCTCCAATTCATCTGTATTAATATTAACATGAATTGGCTTATAATTTTCAAAATCAACTAATCTATAATTTGAACTAGCATATGCCGAAGGATCTCCAATTGTCATTATTTCTTCAAGTTCCTCCTCTTCTTCCGTATATTCTGTTCTTCATTTATTTTTACTCTCTGAGCTAATCCAATCTCTAAGATAAACTAAAACATTTATGGCATTGCTCTCCAAAGAGTGTCGATTATCTCTGATCTACTGTCGTCCTTAGCTAAATGCGCTCTCCGATGCAACAGTTGACATTGCAACATTTAGCACATTCCTAGCCATGGTTGATAATACTGAATATTATTTTTGATTGTTCTTCCACCATTCCAGTGTAGTGACGCTATTTTCATCATAGGACACTAGAGTCTGTCTCAAATAATATTAAGTTCATCTCAATTTATGTTTCGTTGTAATGTAAGTTGTATTCTATTTCAAATAGATAAATTAGAAAAATCATGGGGCAAGAATACCGCGTGCCTGTCTTTTAGAAGATGATAGCTCATCAAAAGGATGAGATAGAGGAACAGTATAACTAGAGGTTACATTATCAAGTAAATTGATATAATAATTATTTAATGTTTGAATATAATCATTTGTATCACTCATCGCCTTAAACATACTAGAATCTTCATCTTTTTCAATTTCTATAGAAGTATATATAAGGTGAACACATTCAGACATAGTATTAAATTTCATATACGCATTTAATATAGCACTAAAGTTGGCACCAACTTTCACTTAGACACATCAACTAAGCGTTGTTCATTTTAGACACCTCAAGTAAGGTCTTGATGTGTCATTTTGACACTTTGTGCTGATTTGACACATTGCGTGTGCTCCACTCATTTTGAGCGCGTGAAAAGCATTTTTTACAAAAAATATTTTAATTTTTTTTTTCTTGTTCTTCTTCTCCATTTTCTAAATGTTTTCCTCCATAACTTTAGACCTTTATTTTGTAATCTCATTGTCATTGCCTAGATCTAGTTCTTGTTTTTCTTTCATTATTAATTAATAATTGATTTTTTAAAAGTAAAGAAGAAGAAATTATGTCTTTGTAAAATAAATTTTTCAAAATAGTTTCTTTTGATAGTGTTTTTTAAAAAGACAATATGGGTGGGGAAGGATGTCACGACCCACTTTTCATCAGGTCATGATGACACCTACTATAACCCTCTAGTAGTTAAGCCAACCCGTCAACCCAGAACTTCAAGTAATGTGTTTGAAGGCAAAAACTATATAAGAGCATTGAATTATAAAAGTAAACAGAATGAATAAGCGGAAGTAAACCAAAACATGTTTTAAACAACTAAAGATCCCTCCCAGAACCTGGAAGTCACAAGTACAGAGCTGCTACAAAATAAAATATGAGTACAAGTCCCGAAAGTGGACCAAAAAGATATAAAACAACTGGCTAGTCTCAGAAGGCAAAAGACGGGCCATCCATTCTGAAGGAGACAGAAGTGATCCAAAAACGCCAAGTTATCACCCTAGTCTCCGAATCTGACTACAACAAGATCGATCTATTCGTGACAGTAGCTGGTGCTCGGTCCTGCATCACGAAAGTAGATGCAGAGTGTAGTATGAGTACCAAGACAACAGGTACCCAGTAGGCATCATAGGCCGACTGGGCAGAAAAGGTGAAAACAATATGAAAAAGAGGAATAAGCCTAAATAGGAATCAACATAAGCATCTAAAGTGAAAAGAGTACTATCTACGAGAGCTACAGCTAACTATACCCAACTGGGCCCCCATAAGCCCAGCCGGGAAACCCGTACGCAAGTTAAATAAAAACCCGAACGAACCCCCATAAGTTCGCCGAGTACACAGAATAGCTACAACTACCAAGGCTAGGAACCAAGAATATGCGATGTCAGGAACCGAAGTACTGTATCATTTCCAAAACCCAGAATCTCCAAGAGTCAATCGATCTAGGGGTGACTTAGGGGTCGAGGCCGGGACTGGGACCCAGAGGCTCGCCCGAATATTCAAAGTGGCCAAGGCCGGGACTAGGTACCCGGATGCTTGCCATAATACATAAGTGCGGGACTGGATACCCGGATGCTTGCCGTAATACATCGGTGCGGTCGAGGCCGGGACTGTATACCCGGATGCTCACCGTAATACATCGGTATGATCGAGGCCAGGACTGGATACCCGGATGCTCGTCATACTAGCAAGTCGGCGGAGGCCGGGACTGAGTACCCGGATGCTCCCCGATAATTCAAAACGGAGGCCGGGACTGGGTACCCAGATGCTCATAGATAATTTATCCCATGGTTTCGAATATATCCTTTCCAACTAATCAACAACAGTACCGAGAATTTCCTCCACAATGTGTCAACTGATATGTCGCCAAAACTTGAACCGGAGCCGAAGCCAAACGATCATGAATTCTAGTATTGCCAACGCATCTCAAAAGTTATTACTATACCGAGTTATGGGTGGGAGTGTTATTAAGAGCAAGGGTATCGCCTAGCTAAGGCCAACTACTAGGCACTAGCCCGCTACACCATTCTACAGGGATCTAAGTCCACCGGAGCGACGCCGGGCATATAAAGCAAGTTTACATCCTATACTAAGGCCAACATACTCCATAGTATCAACAACATGCTCATTCAACTCTCCTTATAATACTAACAAATAACGATAAGATACACATGCTTCTAAATACCTGAAAAACTAATAACCAGCCTAAAGCATGATTTCTAACACCTATACTAAGGCCAACATACTCCACAGTATCAACAACATGCTCATTCAACTCTCCTTATAATACTAACAAATAACGATAAGATACACATGCTTCTAAATACCTGAAAAACCTGATAACAAGCCTAAAGCATGATTTCTAACACCTATACTAAGGCCAACATACTCCACAGTATCAACAACATGCTCATTCAACTCTCCTTATAATACTAACAAATAACGATAAGATACACATGCTTCTAAATACCTGAAAAACCTGATAACAAGCCTAAAGCATGATTTCTAACACCTATACTAAGGCCAACATACTCCACAGTATCAACAACATGCTCATTCAACTCTCCTTATAATACTAACAAATAACGACAAGATACATCTGCTTCTAAATACCCGAAAAACCCGATAACAAGCCTAAAACATGATTTCTAACACCTGAGGTATACAATTAAGCTACCCAACCAAAATCCCAACTATTTCAACATGCTTTCACACATTCCAACTCAATCTAAAGAAAGGTAAACCGTAGCCTACCTGTAGGCCAAACACGCGGGCTTCAAATCACTGTGCTGGAGCTTTCCCTTTCGAACGACCTCAGAACGCTGCCAAATTGTCAAAAATAGAACCACAACGTTGATACGGTCGTTTAGACACTAATTTCATAATTTTTGGAAATGGACCAATTTTTGGGTCGAAAACGGGAATTGTGGGACCCACATACGAAATTCTGGATTTGACCCCCAAAACAGGTTCTAAACGTCACTCCAAGCTCAAAAATCAGATTTATAATACAATTCGGGGTGGAAAATTACGCAAGACGATCAAACAACCAAAACTCATAAATTCGGACTAAAGGACCAAAAATGGCAGCATCGAAATCAGTAGATTCTGGAAATACGAGACTCTTTCAACCCAAACAAATTGCACTATGATGATCCTTGCGAAAAACCCCACAATCTAGCCTCAAGAATCACTCAAAACGAAGTTATATTGACCAAGATACACTCTTTCAAAATTCAATAAAATTTCATTCCGAAAATCACTAAATCTGCAGCTAAAAATCAATTTATTACCTCGAACGACGTGCCAAAAACAGATTCTGAAACTTCCACGATGTTCTCCTTAAATTTCCACGCAAGATAGCCTCTGGAATCACCCAAATCGGATTTATATTGGTCAAGAAATAACTTGTCAAAGTTCTTCAAAAATCCATTCCGAAAATGGATACTGCTGCAAATAAAATCACGATTTTTACCTGAATCGAATGCTCCAAATCAGTTTTCAATCTCTCCAATGCGTTCTCCACGAAAAACCTCACAATTTTGCCTTTTGAATCACCCAATTTGGAGCTCTAGAACTCAAGAAATGAGGGTTCAAAGTTGAGGAGAAAAATCTAAAAATCTGGTGCAAAATCTGCACTATTGCACCAGATTTTTCTGGTTTTCAATTATTTAAAGTCTCCGAATGGACCCTCGGAATTCGTTCGGAATCCGATAAAAATAAACCAGATATGCTACCCTACTAAATTCGATATTTCGGACTCAATGGCGCATTCAGAATTTCATACGAGGTTATTATAATAAAAAGTGGGTCCCACATCCAAGAGTCATTTTAAGTCATATTTCACAGCGGGCCTCGATATTAGTCCGAAAGTCTCAAAAGGCGAACGAAGGGTCGTTCTAGACTAAAATCAACATTCCGGAACTAACCGCGCTGTCAGAATTTTTATTCGAGCGCATTTTCCAAGAATGTTGACCAAAGTCAACTATAGGCTAAGTTTCAAAGTCAAAAGCGCCAAATAGCCCCAAACTCGTATCGATTGACTCGATAGTTATTCCAACAGTGCTACTAGCCTAATTTGGTCATTACGGAGCTGATGGAACCATCAGAATTTGAATTCGAGATTTCGTTAGCCCAAAACTCAAAAAGTCGCAACTAAACTAATTTAGGTCTTTAAAATACCAAAATGGACTCGGGACCTCTAAAAATTCAACCAACACTTCTTCTAGACCAAAAACCATATCCTGAATCCAACGGAGTTGTCGGAATTCCATTCCGAGCATCGAAACTCCAAAAGTTGACCAAAGTCAAACCTTGGCTTAAAGTTGCTCAAATTCTCAACTCAAGGCCTCAAATCTTCGTTACAGCTCCAAAACTGATTCCGTAAAGTCTCCTAAGCCTATTTCGACATTTCGGAGCTGCTGGAATCGACGGAATTCCATTTTGAGACCCGTAGCTCCAATTGACCCCAAATACCACTTTTTAACACTTAAAGCTTATGAAACTCAAAATTTCCAAAGACTTAACTTTTCATAGGATTTTCTAAAAATCAACATCCGGTAATAATTAGAAATGACTAGGGGCATCTAAAGGGATGGGTAAAATGGTCATTTTACAAAAATTCCAAAAATGACCTTGTGGGTCATTACAATATCCACTACTAAAAGAACTTTCGTCCGCGAAAGTAAAAGTACAATCACTCTCTAGAGGCACGAAAGGACGAGGGTTTTGGACCTGCATACTTTGCCTAAATTTTAGACACCCTCTCGAGTCGAACAACGCTATCACAGAACTTAGGCTGAGAAGAAAATCCTCAATTTCACTTCCAACTCCAAAAACTCCTTCAGTCCTTTCTTGGGCTCCAACTCTCACTCGTTTAGCCCGAACTTGACTCAAAACACTGGATTTCAATTGAGGACGACCAAAATAAACCAAAACCACCGAATTGAGTAATACATGACCATGGCAGATACAACTCACTCAAAATTTCAAGTATTTGTCTTTTGTTTTCAAATCCTTTTCTCCAAGCCACTAAGGGCGTTCTACCAATCCTTACCTATCTCGAAAATCTTCAACGCAATTTGAAAATTGCCTATCGAACCATACAATACCAACCTCTAAGGAGTTACATACTCTACCTAAACATATGAGGATGAAAACAATCAAAACAAGGACACCCCGCGCAAAGCCCCAAATCCCAACCTCAACTTGAAAAACCAAGAACTCAAAATGAAACTAATGTTCTGGAACTGAACACTTCTTAAGCTTCCGAAAGCTTGACTCACACTCCTCGGACCACACAAAGGGATCATCCTGGCGAGTCAAATGGATCAATGGTGATGCAATGGTGGAGAAACCCTCGATGAATCATCGATAATACCCAGCCAATCCAACAAAGCTCTGAATCTCTGTAACAGATGTGGGCCTAGCCCAACCACGAATAACCTTAATCCTCGTCGGATCCACCCTGATACCCTCTCTGGACACCACGTGTCCTAGAAAATGCCACAGACTCCAACCAAAACTCGCACTTTGAGAATTTAGCATAAAACTGCTGGTCTCTCAAGGTCTGGAGCACAACCCTCAAATGTTGCACGTGCTCCTCTCTACTCCGTGAGTATACTAGTATATCATCGATGAGTACAATCACAAAAGAGTCAAGATAACGACTGAATACTCGAGTCATAAGGTCCATAAAAGTTGTTAGGGCATTAGTAAGTCCAAAAGACATCACAAGGAAATTGTAGTGGCCATAGCGAGTCCGAAATGCAGTCTTAGGAATGTCGGCTTCTCTAATCCGCAACTGGTGGTAGCCAGACCTCAAGTCAATATTAGAAAACACGGTCGCACCCTGAAACTAGTCGAATAGATCATCGAAATGAGGCATGGGGTAACGGTTTTTCACTGTTACCTTGTTCAGCTGCCTGTAATCAACACACATCTGTATAGTCCCATCCTTCTTCTTAACAAATAGGATGGGTGCACCCCACGGCGACACACTCGGGCGAATAAATCTCTTACCTAAAAGATCCTCAAGCTGCACACTGAGCTTCTTGAGCTCTGCGGGGACCATACGGTAAGGTGGTATAGAAATAGGTTTAGTGCCCGGCTTCCAAATCTATGGCAAAGTCAATATCTCTCTCTGGGGGTAGACCAGGTAGGTCAGTGGGGAAGACATCAGTATACTCCCTAACCACAGGGACTGAATCAATAGTAGGGGCCTCGCTGGACACATCATAGACATACGCTAAGTACGCCAAACACCCGGCAAATTAGCCATCGGGCCCACATAAAGGATATGACCCCAGTCGGCGAGCGACTATAAAAACCCTACCACAAGACTGGGGGAATACTAGGCATGGATAATGTAACAGTCTTGGCATAACAGTCCAACACTGCATGATGAGGGGATAGCCAATCCATGCCCAGAATAACATCGAAGTCTAGCATATCAAGTAAAATAAGATCTGCCCGAGTCTCATGCCCCTGAATAGTCACCACACAGGATCTACAAACCTGATCCACTACTAAAGAATCCCCTACCGGGGTCGAAACATGTAACAGGAGCTCAAGTGACTCATAAGGAATACCCAAACGTGGAGCAAAATATATAGACACATAGGAATACGTGGAACCTGGATCAAATAAAGCTGAAGCAGTCTGCTGACAAATAAGGATAGTACCTGTGATAACATCATCTGATGCCTCAGCCTCTGCCCTCGCCGGAGCATCATAGAAGTGGCCCTGTCGGCCTCCCCCACGAACATTCGCCCTACCACCTGACCTACCTCCCCGGGAACCTCCTCGAACACCCTGTTGACCATCGCCGCAGCCGTGGCCTTGATCTATACCTCTTGGTGGAAGTGGTGCTACTACCAACGGTCTAGCCCGGCCGGGACATTCCCTAGCCCAGTACTCTAGTGAGCCACAATCGAAGCATCTTGAAGCTGAGCGACCCTTGATAACTCATCCGCGGTAGGAAGAAAGCAGACCTGATTCCCTCGAGCTCTGCCCTGTAGTGGAACCCCCCGAACGGGGCTGACTACCCTCAACTATTGGCAGGGCGGCCTGAATCGGCCGGCTGGACTGACCCTACTAGTACCTATCCTGCTAGAATCGCTGGCGGGGCCTGTCATAACTATCATGGCCCCTAGATTAGGACCCATTGTAGCTACCCTGATGCCTGGGTCTCTTATCGCTTCCCCCTTGGGCCTGATGATGAATAATATCGATCTTGCGGGCATGATCCACCACATCCAGAAAAGAGCAGCCCACAGAAACCAAGTGCTCAGTCCCCACCCTCAGGTAAGGTCTCAATCCGCGCAGAAAAACATCATACCCGCTCCTCCTCAGTAGGTAGAATCATAGTGGCATGTTGGGAAAGCTGATAAAATCTGGCCTCGTACTCCGTAATTATCATGTGACCCTTCTCCAACCGAGTAAACTGATCCGGAAGTCGGTCCCTAACACTCCTAGGGATGTATAATGCCAGGAAAGCCTCTGAGAACTGGGCTCATATCAATAGTGGTGACCCAGCTAGCCTGAACTGCAAATAAGAGCGCCACCACTGTCTAGCTGCCCCTTTGAACTGGTGAGCAGTGAAGTCGGCGCCTCTGGACTCCACAAGACCTAAGGAATGGAGCTACTCCTGACAGGTAGTCAAGAACGCTATGGCATCCTCGCCAATAGCTCTAGAAAATATCGGGGGTGACAGCCTTCTAAATACCCCTAACATCTTCTGATCCTGTAATGACATCACACCCTCCAAAACTATTGGCGGGGGTGCAACAACTGGTGGAGGCGGCTGAACCTCAGGTGCTGACTAGGTGGACGGATCCCGCGGTGCCGGTATGCATGTTACTGGGGTCGAGGCCTGTGGTACAACCCCTATAGCTGTGAGGAGCTGCACAATCGCTGCCTGCAGTGCTGGGGTCATAACTGGTGCAGTTGGGGGCTGTGCTGGTGGTGGTGGTCCCTCTGGCTGAGTAGGAATAGGAGCGTCCTGATGCTCCTCTACTAGCTTTGGCTCTATCTCCGGGTCGGGAGCTAGTGCTGCTCCCCTGCCTACTCTACGGGGCCGGCCTCAAGGCCTACCCAGAACTGGTGGGTCATCATCTCCAATAGTACCGTGCGTACGAACCATTCCGATGAAAGAGCGAAACAAATGAGATTTCAGGAAACCAATAAGACACAAGAATGCACGAAATGAAGCAACATAGAGATCGTTTCTAATGACATCCTGTAGCCTCTCGAAGATAAGTTACGGACGTCTCCGCACCCATCCGCGAGACTCTACTAGACGTTAGCTCTGTACAAGTGAGACCAACGAACCTGGGGCTCTGATACCAACTTGTCACGACCCACTTTTCATCAGGTCATGATGGCACCTACTATAACCCTCTAGTAGTTAATCCAACCCGTCAACCCAG
Organism: Solanum dulcamara; assembly: GCF_947179165.1. Lineage (NCBI taxonomy): Eukaryota > Viridiplantae > Streptophyta > Magnoliopsida > Solanales > Solanaceae > Solanum > Solanum dulcamara. The sequence continues at coordinate 81,192,108 of NC_077237.1, forward strand.
AACTTCAAGTAATGTGTTTGAAGGCAAAAACTATATAAGAGCATTGAATTATAAAAGTAAACAGAATGAATAAGCGGAAGTAAACCAAAACATGTTTTAAACAACTAAAGATCCCTCCCAGAACCTGGAAGTCACAAGTACAGAGCTGCTACAAAATAAAATATGAGTACAAGTCCCGAAAGTGGACCAAAAAGATATAAAACAACTGGCTAGTCTCAGAAGGCAAAAGACGGGCCATCCATTCTGAAGGAGACAGAAGTGATCCAAAAACGCCAAGTTATCACCCTAGTCTCCGAATCTGACTACAACAAGATCGATCTATTCGTGACAGTAGCTGGTGCTCGGTCCTGCATCACGAAAGTAGATGCAGAGTGTAGTATGAGTACCAAGACAACAGGTACCCAGTAGGCATCATAGGCCGACTGGGCAGAAAAGGTGAAAACAATATGAAAAAGAGGAATAAGCCTAAATAGGAATCAACATAAGCATCTAAAGTGAAAAGAGTACTATCTACGAGAGCTACAGCTAACTATACCCAACTGGGCCCCCATAAGCCCAGCCGGGAAACCCGTACGCAAGTTAAATAAAAACCCGAACGAACCCCCATAAGTTCGCCGAGTACACAGAATAGCTACAACTACCAAGGCTAGGAACCAAGAATATGCGATGTCAGGAACCGAAGTACTGTATCATTTCCAAAACCCAGAATCTCCAAGAGTCAATCGATCTAGGGGTGACTTAGGGGTCGAGGCCGGGACTGGGACCCAGAGGCTCGCCCGAATATTCAAAGTGGCCAAGGCCGGGACTAGGTACCCGGATGCTTGCCATAATACATAAGTGCGGGACTGGATACCCGGATGCTTGCCGTAATACATCGGTGCGGTCGAGGCCGGGACTGTATACCCGGATGCTCACCGTAATACATCGGTATGATCGAGGCCAGGACTGGATACCCGGATGCTCGTCATACTAGCAAGTCGGCGGAGGCCGGGACTGAGTACCCGGATGCTCCCCGATAATTCAAAACGGAGGCCGGGACTGGGTACCCAGATGCTCATAGATAATTTATCCCATGGTTTCGAATATATCCTTTCCAACTAATCAACAACAGTACCGAGAATTTCCTCCACAATGTGTCAACTGATATGTCGCCAAAACTTGAACCGGATCCGAAGCCAAACGATCATGAATTCTAGTATTGCCAACGCATCTCAAAAGTTATTACTATACCGAGTTATGGGTGGGAGTGTTATTAAGAGCAAGGGTATCGCCTAGCTAAGGCCAACTACTAGGCACTAGCCCGCTACACCATTCTACAGGGATCTAAGTCCACCGGAGCGACGCCGGGCATATAAAGCAAGTTTACATCCTATACTAAGGCCAACATACTCCATAGTATCAACAACATGCTCATTCAACTCTCCTTATAATACTAACAAATAACGATAAGATACACATGCTTCTAAATACCTGAAAAACTAATAACCAGCCTAAAGCATGATTTCTAACACCTATACTAAGGCCAACATACTCCACAGTATCAACAACATGCTCATTCAACTCTCCTTATAATACTAACAAATAACGATAAGATACACATGCTTCTAAATACCTGAAAAACCTGATAACAAGCCTAAAGCATGATTTCTAACACCTATACTAAGGCCAACATACTCCACAGTATCAACAACATGCTCATTCAACTCTCCTTATAATACTAACAAATAACGATAAGATACACATGCTTCTAAATACCTGAAAAACCTGATAACAAGCCTAAAGCATGATTTCTAACACCTATACTAAGGCCAACATACTCCACAGTATCAACAACATGCTCATTCAACTCTCCTTATAATACTAACAAATAACGACAAGATACATCTGCTTCTAAATACCCGAAAAAACCCGATAACAAGCCTAAAACATGATTTCTAACACCTGAGGTATACAATTAAGCTACCCAACCAAAATCCCAACTATTTCAACATGCTTTCACACATTCCAACTCAATCTAAAGAAAGGTAAACCGTAGCCTACCTGTAGGCCAAACACGCGGGCTTCAAATCACTGTGCTGGAGCTTTCCCTTTCGAACGACCTCAGAACGCTGCCAAATTGTCAAAAATAGAACCACAACGTTGATACGGTCGTTTAGACACTAATTTCATAATTTTTGGAAATGGACCAATTTTTGGGTCGAAAACGGGAATTGTGGGACCCACATACGAAATTCTGGATTTGACCCCCAAAACAGGTTCTAAACGTCACTCCAAGCTCAAAAATCAGATTTATAATACAATTCGGGGTGGAAAATTACGCAAGACGATCAAACAACCAAAACTCATAAATTCGGACTAAAGGACCAAAAATGGCAGCATCGAAATCAGTAGATTCTGGAAATACGAGACTCTTTCAACCCAAACAAATTGCACTATGATGATCCTTGCGAAAAACCCCACAATCTAGCCTCAAGAATCACTCAAAACGAAGTTATATTGACCAAGATACACTCTTTCAAAATTCAATAAAATTTCATTCCGAAAATCACTAAATCTGCAGCTAAAAATCAATTTATTACCTCGAACGACGTGCCAAAAACAGATTCTGAAACTTCCACGATGTTCTCCTTAAATTTCCACGCAAGATAGCCTCTGGAATCACCCAAATCGGATTTATATTGGTCAAGAAATAACTTGTCAAAGTTCTTCAAAAATCCATTCCGAAAATGGATACTGCTGCAAATAAAATCACGATTTTTACCTGAATCGAATGCTCCAAATCAGTTTTCAATCTCTCCAATGCGTTCTCCACGAAAAACCTCACAATTTTGCCTTTTGAATCACCCAATTTGGAGCTCTAGAACTCAAGAAATGAGGGTTCAAAGTTGAGGAGAAAAATCTAAAAATCTGGTGCAAAATCTGCACTATTGCACCAGATTTTTCTGGTTTTCAATTATTTAAAGTCTCCGAATGGACCCTCGGAATTCGTTCGGAATCCGATAAAAATAAACCAGATATGCTACCCTACTAAATTCGATATTTCGGACTCAATGGCGCATTCAGAATTTCATACGAGGTTATTATAATAAAAAGTGGGTCCCACATCCAAGAGTCATTTTAAGTCATATTTCACAGCGGGCCTCGATATTAGTCCGAAAGTCTCAAAAGGCGAACGAAGGGTCGTTCTAGACTAAAATCAACATTCCGGAACTAACCGCGCTGTCAGAATTTTTATTCGAGCGCATTTTCCAAGAATGTTGACCAAAGTCAACTATAGGCTAAGTTTCAAAGTCAAAAGCGCCAAATAGCCCCAAACTCGTATCGATTGACTCGATAGTTATTCCAACAGTGCTACTAGCCTAATTTGGTCATTACGGAGCTGATGGAACCATCAGAATTTGAATTCGAGATTTCGTTAGCCCAAAACTCAAAAAGTCGCAACTAAACTAATTTAGGTCTTTAAAATACCAAAATGGACTCGGGACCTCTAAAAATTCAACCAACACTTCTTCTAGACCAAAAACCATATCCTGAATCCAACGGAGTTGTCGGAATTCCATTCCGAGCATCGAAACTCCAAAAGTTGACCAAAGTCAAACCTTGGCTTAAAGTTGCTCAAATTCTCAACTCAAGGCCTCAAATCTTCGTTACAGCTCCAAAACTGATTCCGTAAAGTCTCCTAAGCCTATTTCGACATTTCGGAGCTGCTGGAATCGACGGAATTCCATTTTGAGACCCGTAGCTCCAATTGACCCCAAATACCACTTTTTAACACTTAAAGCTTATGAAACTCAAAATTTCCAAAGACTTAACTTTTCATAGGATTTTCTAAAAATCAACATCCGGTAACAATTAGAAATGACTAGGGGCATCTAAAGGGATGGGTAAAATGGTCATTTTACAAAAATTCCAAAAATGACCTTGTGGGTCATTACAATATCCACTACTAAAAGAACTTTCGTCCGCGAAAGTAAAAGTACAATCACTCTCTAGAGGCACGAAAGGACGAGGGTTTTGGACCTGCATACTTTGCCTAAATTTTAGACACCCTCTCGAGTCGAACAACGCTATCACAGAACTTAGGCTGAGAAGAAAATCCTCAATTTCACTTCCAACTCCAAAAACTCCTTCAGTCCTTTCTTGGGCTCCAACTCTCACTCGTTTAGCCCGAACTTGACTCAAAACACTGGATTTCAATTGAGGACGACCAAAATAAACCAAAACCACCGAATTGAGTAATACATGACCATGGCAGATACAACTCACTCAAAATTTCAAGTATTTGTCTTTTGTTTTCAAATCCTTTTCTCCAAGCCACTAAGGGCGTTCTACCAATCCTTACCTATCTCGAAAATCTTCAACGCAATTTGAAAATTGCCTATCGAACCATACAATACCAACCTCTAAGGAGTTACATACTCTACCTAAACATATGAGGATGAAAACAATCAAAACAAGGACACCCCGCGCAAAGCCCCAAATCCCAACCTCAACTTGAAAAACCAAGAACTCAAAATGAAACTAATGTTCTGGAACTGAACACTTCTTAAGCTTCCGAAAGCTTGACTCACACTCCTCGGACCACACAAAGGGATCATCCTGGCGAGTCAAATGGATCAATGGTGATGCAATGGTGGAGAAACCCTCGATGAATCATCGATAATACCCAGCCAATCCAACAAAGCTCTGAATCTCTGTAACAGATGTGGGCCTAGCCCAACCACGAATAACCTTAATCCTCGTCGGATCCACCCTGATACCCTCTCTGGACACCACGTGTCCTAGAAAATGCCACAGACTCCAACCAAAACTCGCACTTTGAGAATTTAGCATAAAACTGCTGGTCTCTCAAGGTCTGGAGCACAACCCTCAAATGTTGCACGTGCTCCTCTCTACTCCGTGAGTATACTAGTATATCATCGATGAGTACAATCACAAAAGAGTCAAGATAACGACTGAATACTCGAGTCATAAGGTCCATAAAAGTTGTTAGGGCATTAGTAAGTCCAAAAGACATCACAAGGAAATTGTAGTGGCCATAGCGAGTCCGAAATGCAGTCTTAGGAATGTCGGCTTCTCTAATCCGCAACTGGTGGTAGCCAGACCTCAAGTCAATATTAGAAAACACGGTCGCACCCTGAAACTAGTCGAATAGATCATCGAAATGAGGCATGGGGTAACGGTTTTTCACTGTTACCTTGTTCAGCTGCCTGTAATCAACACACATCTGTATAGTCCCATCCTTCTTCTTAACAAATAGGATGGGTGCACCCCACGGCGACACACTCGGGCGAATAAATCTCTTACCTAAAAGATCCTCAAGCTGCACACTGAGCTTCTTGAGCTCTGCGGGGACCATACGGTAAGGTGGTATAGAAATAGGTTTAGTGCCCGGCTTCCAAATCTATGGCAAAGTCAATATCTCTCTCTGGGGGTAGACCAGGTAGGTCAGTGGGGAAGACATCAGTATACTCCCTAACCACAGGGACTGAATCAATAGTAGGGGCCTCGCTGGACACATCATAGACATACGCTAAGTACGCCAAACACCCGGCAAATTAGCCATCGGGCCCACATAAAGGATATGACCCCAGTCGGCGAGCGACTATAAAAACCCTACCACAAGACTGGGGGAATACTAGGCATGGATAATGTAACAGTCTTGGCATAACAGTCCAACACTGCATGATGAGGGGATAGCCAATCCATGCCCAGAATAACATCGAAGTCTAGCATATCAAGTAAAATAAGATCTGCCCGAGTCTCATGCCCCTGAATAGTCACCACACAGGATCTACAAACCTGATCCACTACTAAAGAATCCCCTACCGGGGTCGAAACATGTAACAGGAGCTCAAGTGACTCATAAGGAATACCCAAACGTGGAGCAAAATATATAGACACATAGGAATACGTGGAACCTGGATCAAATAAAGCTGAAGCAGTCTGCTGACAAATAAGGATAGTACCTGTGATAACATCATCTGATGCCTCAGCCTCTGCCCTCGCCGGAGCATCATAGAAGTGGCCCTGTCGGCCTCCCCCACGAACATTCGCCCTACCACCTGACCTACCTCCCCGGGAACCTCCTCGAACACCCTGTTGACCATCGCCGCAGCCGTGGCCTTGATCTATACCTCTTGGTGGAAGTGGTGCTACTACCAACGGTCTAGCCCGGCCGGGACATTCCCTAGCCCAGTACTCTAGTGAGCCACAATCGAAGCATCTTGAAGCTGAGCGACCCTTGATAACTCATCCGCGGTAGGAAGAAAGCAGACCTGATTCCCTCGAGCTCTGCCCTGTAGTGGAACCCCCCGAACGGGGCTGACTACCCTCAACTATTGGCAGGGCGGCCTGAATCGGCCGGCTGGACTGACCCTACTAGTACCTATCCTGCTAGAATCGCTGGCGGGGCCTGTCATAACTATCATGGCCCCTAGATTAGGACCCATTGTAGCTACCCTGATGCCTGGGTCTCTTATCGCTTCCCCCTTGGGCCTGATGATGAATAATATCGATCTTGCGGGCATGATCCACCACATCCAGAAAAGAGCAGCCCACAGAAACCAAGTGCTCAGTCCCCACCCTCAGGTAAGGTCTCAATCCGCGCAGAAAAACATCATACCCGCTCCTCCTCAGTAGGTAGAATCATAGTGGCATGTTGGGAAAGCTGATAAAATCTGGCCTCGTACTCCGTAATTATCATGTGACCCTTCTCCAACCGAGTAAACTGATCCGGAAGTCGGTCCCTAACACTCCTAGGGATGTATAATGCCAGGAAAGCCTCTGAGAACTGGGCTCATATCAATAGTGGTGACCCAGCTAGCCTGAACTGCAAATAAGAGCGCCACCACTGTCTAGCTGCCCCTTTGAACTGGTGAGCAGTGAAGTCGGCGCCTCTGGACTCCACAAGACCTAAGGAATGGAGCTACTCCTGACAGGTAGTCAAGAACGCTATGGCATCCTCGCCAATAGCTCTAGAAAATATCGGGGGTGACAGCCTTCTAAATACCCCTAACATCTTCTGATCCTGTAATGACATCACACCCTCCAAAACTATTGGCGGGGGTGCAACAACTGGTGGAGGCGGCTGAACCTCAGGTGCTGACTAGGTGGACGGATCCCGCGGTGCCGGTATGCATGTTACTGGGGTCGAGGCCTGTGGTACAACCCCTATAGCTGTGAGGAGCTGCACAATCGCTGCCTGCAGTGCTGGGGTCATAACTGGTGCAGTTGGGGGCTGTGCTGGTGGTGGTGGTCCCTCTGGCTGAGTAGGAATAGGAGCGTCCTGATGCTCCTCTACTAGCTTTGGCTCTATCTCCGGGTCGGGAGCTAGTGCTGCTCCCCTGCCTACTCTACGGGGCCGGCCTCAAGGCCTACCCAGAACTGGTGGGTCATCATCTCCAATAGTACCGTGCGTACGAACCATTCCGATGAAAGAGCGAAACAAATGAGATTTCAGGAAACCAATAAGACACAAGAATGCACGAAATGAAGCAACATAGAGATCGTTTCTAATGACATCCTGTAGCCTCTCGAAGATAAGTTACGGACGTCTCCGCACCCATCCGCGAGACTCTACTAGACGTTAGCTCTGTACAAGTGAGACCAACGAACCTGGGGCTCTGATACCAACTTGTCACGACCCACTTTTCATCAGGTCATGATGGCACCTACTATAACCCTCTAGTAGTTAATCCAACCCGTCAACCCAGAACTTCAAGTAATGTGTTTGAAGGCAAAAACTATATAAGAGCATTGAATTATAAAAGTAAACAGAATGAATAAGCGGAAGTAAACCAAAACATGTTTTAAACAACTAAAGATCCCTCCCAGAACCTGGAAGTCACAAGTACAGAGCTGCTACAAAATAAAATATGAGTACAAGTCCCGAAAGTGGACCAAAAAGATATAAAACAACTGGCTAGTCTCAGAAGGCAAAAGACGGGCCATCCATTCTGAAGGAGACAGAAGTGATCCAAAAACGCCAAGTTATCACCCTAGTCTCCGAATCTGACTACAACAAGATCGATCTATTCGTGACAGTAGCTGGTGCTCGGTCCTGCATCACGAAAGTAGATGCAGAGTGTAGTATGAGTACCAAGACAACAGGTACCCAGTAGGCATCATAGGCCGACTGGGCAGAAAAGGTGAAAACAATATGAAAAAGAGGAATAAGCCTAAATAGGAATCAACATAAGCATCTAAAGTGAAAAGAGTACTATCTACGAGAGCTACAGCTAACTATACCCAACTGGGCCCCCATAAGCCCAGCCGGGAAACCCGTACGCAAGTTAAATAAAAACCCGAACGAACCCCCATAAGTTCGCCGAGTACACAGAATAGCTACAACTACCAAGGCTAGGAACCAAGAATATGCGATGTCAGGAACCGAAGTACTGTATCATTTCCAAAACCCAGAATCTCCAAGAGTCAATCGATCTAGTGGTGACTTAGGGGTCGAGGCCGGGACTGGGACCCAGAGGCTCGCCCGAATATTCAAAGTGGCCAAGGCCGGGACTAGGTACCCGGATGCTTGCCATAATACATAAGTGCGGGACTGGATACCCGGATGCTTGCCGTAATACATCGGTTGCGGTCGAGGCCGGGACTGTATACCCGGATGCTCACCGTAATACATCGGTATGATCGAGGCCAGGACTGGATACCCGGATGCTCGTCATACTAGCAAGTCGGCGGAGGCCGGGACTGAGTACCCGGATGCTCCCCGATAATTCAAAACGGAGGCCGGGGACTGGGTACCCAGATGCTCATAGATAATTTATCCCATGGTTTCGAATATATCCTTTCCAACTAATCAACAACAGTACCGAGAATTTCCTCCACAATGTGTCAACTGATATGTCGCCAAAACTTGAACCGGATCCGAAGCCAAACGATCATGAATTCTAGTATTGCCAACGCATCTCAAAAGTTATGACTATACCGAGTTATGGGTGGGAGTGTATTAAGAGCAAGGGTATCGCCTAGCTAAGGCCAACTACTAGGCACTAGCCCGCTACACCATTCTACAGGGATCTAAGTCACCGGAGCGACGCCGGGCATATAAAGCAAGTTTACATCCTATACTAAGGCCAACATACTCCATAGTATCAACAACATGCTCATTCAACTCTCCTTATAATACTAACAAATAACGATAAGATACACATGCTTCTAAATACCTGAAAAACTAATAACCAGCCTAAAGCATGATTTCTAACACCTATACTAAGGCCAACATACTCCACAGTATCAACACATGCTCATTCAACTCTCCTTATAAATACTAACAAATAACGATAAGATACACATGCTTTCTAAATACCTGAAAAACCTGATAACAAGCCTAAAGCATGATTTCTAACACCTATACTAAGGCCAACATACTCCACAGTATCAACAACATGCTCATTCAACTCTCCTTATAATACTAACAAATAACGATAAGATACACATGCTTCTAAATACCTGAAAAACCTGATAACAAGCCTAAAGCATGATTTCTAACACCTATACTAAGGCCAACATACTCCACAGTATCAACAACATGCTCATTCAACTCTCCTTATAATACTAACAAATAACGACAAGATACATCTGCTTCTAAATACCCGAAAAACCCGATAACAAGCCTAAAACATGATTTCTAACACCTGAGGTATACAATTAAGCTACCCAACCAAAATCCAACTATTTCAACATGCTTTCACACATTCCAACTCAATCTAAAGAAAGGTAACCGTAGCCTACCTGTAGGCCAAACACGCGGGCTTCAAATCACTGTGCTGGAGCTTTCCCTTTCGAACGACCTCAGAACGCTGCCAAATTGTCAAAAATAGAACCACAACGTTGATACGGTCGTTTAGACACTAATTTCATAATTTTTGGAAATGGACCCAATTTTTGGGTCGAAAACGGGAATTGTGGGACCCACATACGAAATTCTGGATTGACCCCCAAAACAGGTTCTAAACGTCACTCCAAGCTCAAAAATCAGATTTATAATACAATTCGGGGTGGGAAAATTACGCAAGACGATCAAACAACCAAAACTCATAAATTGGACTAAAGGACCAAAAATGGCAGCATCGAAATCAGTAGATTCTGGAAATACGAGACTCTTTCAACCCAAACAAATTGCACTATGATGATCCTTGCGAAAAACCCCACAATCTAGCCTCAAGAATCACTCAAAACGAAGTTATATTGACCAAGATACACTCTTTCAAAATTCAATAAAATTTCATTCCGAAAATCACTAAATCTGCAGCTAAAAATCAATTTATTACCTCGAACGACGTGCCAAAAACAGATTCTGAAACTTCCCACGATGTTCTCCTTAAATTTCCACGCAAGATAGCCTCTGGAATCACCCAAATCGGATTTATATTGGTCAAGAAATAACTTGTCAAAGTTCTTCAAAAATCCATTCCGAAAATGGATACTGCTCGCAAATAAAATCACGATTTTTACCTGAATCGAATGCTCCAAATCAGTTTTCAATCTCTCCAATGCGTTCTCCACGAAAAACCTCACAATTTTGCCTTTTGAATCACCCAATTTGGAGCTCTAGAACTCAAGAAATGAGGGTTCAAAGTTGAGGAGAAAAATCTAAAAATCTGGTGCAAAATCTGCACTATTGCACCAGATTTTTCTGGTTTTCAATTATTTAAAGTCTCCGAATGGACCCTCGGAATTCGTTCGGAATCCGATAAAAATAAACCAGATATGCTACCCTACTAAATTCGATATTTCGGACTCAATGGCGCATTCAGAATTTCATACGAGGTTATTATAATAAAAAGTGGGTCCCACATCCATAGAGTCATTTTAAGTCATATTTCACAGCGGGCCTCGATATTAGTCCGAAAGTCTCAAAAGGCGAACGAAGGGTCGTTCTAGACTAAAATCAACATTCCGGAACTAACCGCGCTGTCAGAATTTTTATTCGAGCGCATTTTCCAAGAATGTTGACCAAAGTCAACTATAGGCTAAGTTTCAAAGTCAAAAGCGCCAAATAGCCCCAAACT
>NC_077237.1:82103340-82183340 GCF_947179165.1 Solanum dulcamara
TTTGTAATTTCTTGACTATCACTTGCTTCACGTTAAATTGTGGATCATCATGCTTGGTAAGTAATTTGGTAAGACCTATTACCAAACCAATAATAATTCCAACAACTACTAACGTTACAACCACACATATATAACGACGAGAACAACAAGAAGAACGAGAACTCCCCCCTTGTTGGTTGATCCTATTCCGATGGTTCTCGATAATGAGAGCATTTTCGGGTCGTGGGACACGATAGATTTGGTCTTTCGGGACTTGAACAATGTAAGTTCCTGAGGTAAAATGTGGTAATTGAGTATTAGAAAGCGATATAGCGCCTACAGGGTCACGATGATTATTATCATCGTGATTCGTTGTTTGGTTTCGGGGGAATTCATTGTCACCATGTTGAGTTTGGGACCACTCTTCCATGGAAGTATGGAGAGCGGTGAAAGATGGAAGCTTAGGGTGGTAAGTTTAATGATGGAGCAAAAGGTGATGGCTAAGTTTGCATGGGAATAGGTGGTTGCATTTGCATGGGGAAAAATGGGATGTTGTTGAGCTATGAGAGTGGATAACTTAACATGTGTCTTACATTTAGTTTATAACATTTCTTGTATATTACAATCTACCAATTAGAACTTCTAACTTATTGTAAATGTTGATTGTTGTCCCACTGATAATATTACAATAGATAAGTTCAATTAAGGAATGCTAGAGAAAATTGAAGTGTTTTATAAGGCATAGTGGTTCAATTTCACGTGGTAAACGTTTTTAGGCGCGATGATAGTCCAATGGACAAATATTCTATGAGATCAATTGGGCCACAGAGGACGATGTGTGTTGTGGGCTTATATTAGTAGGAGGGTCGGACTTTTCCTCAGTATGGTTGTTGGACAAATTCAGTTGTTAATACCACAAGAAATAATAGATTTGGCGACAATAATATAATTGTCGTTATATTATATTTGGCGGCAATAATAAATATATATATATATATATATATATATTAACACTCAACATAAATATTGTTAAAGGCTTTAGCAACTTTGGATGTAATGACAACGTGGACATAACTCAAGCGATCGATCTTGACATTCGACCCAGAACTTGACCCCTAACAATGACACCTAACCCCGATGACTAATTCAAGACTTGACCCCGATCCGAGATCCAACACATGAATCAGGACCCGACTTTCGAACCAAGACCCGACCCCGACTCCTTATCCAGGACTCAACCCCGATTCAAGATCCAAGATTCGACTTTCAAATCAAAATTCGATCTCCATTTTCGAATCATGATCCGATCATACTCGATGGAATCTGACTTTCAAACATGAATTTAAATTTTTTTCAAAAATAAAATTTGAAATTTTTTCTTGGGAGAGGGGGAGGGGGACGCTGGTAGGGAGGGTCGGGATAGTGGTGGAGTAAAAAGATAAAAATTTTAAAAATTTGAAAATATTTTTCAAAAATAATTTTTAATCTTTTTTTGAGGGAGGTGGGGGTGGAGGGGACTGATAGGGGTTGGGGTCGGGGTAGAGATATGGTAAAAAAATAAAATTTAAAATTTGAAATATTTTTTAAAAATCAAAGTTTTTTTTGGGCGGGGGAGGGGGGGGGGGGGCGGTAGGGAGTTGGATAAAAAAAATAAAAATTTTAAAATTCAAAATGTTATTCAAAGATAAACTTTTTTTTCTCTATGAGGTGGTCAGGGTTGAGTGGGATAAAAAAAAATTAATTTGAAGTATTTTTTCAAAAGTAAAGTTTTAAAATTTTAATTTTTTTGATTGGGAGGGTTGGTTTGGGGTAGAGGGTAAAAAAATTGAAAATTTTACAAAAGAAATTTCAAAAATTTTAATTTTTTTTTTTTTGGATGGGAGTGTCGGGGTACGGGGTGGAGTAAAAAATAATATTGTAATTTGATTTATCAAAATTGACAATTAAAAAGTGAAATCAAATTAAAAAATATTTAACAAATAAATAGAAACGGAGGGAAGGGATTATTATACTATGTTCATAGCCCCATGTGATATTGTACTATGCTGAGCATCGTCCCACATCGACTACCATTGAAGAAGTAGAAGTTGAATCCACAATAAAACAAGCTCCTGCGCTAACCATCAAAACCACGCAGCCATGCATTAAGCACATAGCGAACTATTCTTTCGCCTTTTACTAAAGAATACCGTGTGTGTGATGCAAATAGTGGCATACGCTAATTTTTAGAGGGGTTCTCTTTGTTGAGATCCCCAACAATACTAGTTAAAGCTTTCGTTAGGTTTTTGTTTTTTGAATTAGTTCCTATTGGGAATTAGAGTACTTTTATGTGCATCTTAATGAAGTTTAAGCTTTTGATGGGTATTTGATTTATAAGTTGCTGCTGGGAATAGGGGTATCAATGGTTTTCAAAAAATCAATTTAATTAGATATGTTTTTTATTTTATAAAAATTAACCAAAAAAAATATTGAACTGTAATTAATAATTTAAGTGTAAAATATATTATTTTTTTTAAGTTTTAAAATAATAAAACATTAGTTTTTCTGCTTTAGGTCAAAGATAATGAAAGTGACTACAAGAGACAATATAATTAACACTTAAAGTCATAACACTAAACCTTCTCATACTACTCCGATTGAAACTAAATTAGTTCTAACATCTCACTCTCGAGTAGTAACAAGTAAACTACAAGGTATTTCAAAGATCTTGGATAATAAGCTACAAGTGATTAAACATTTTCCTTCTCTTATAGTTTAAATTTTTCTTATTGAATACTTAAATCAAGTAAACTCAGTTTTTGAGTTTCATCTTTGATTGAGTTCTTTCCGCTTGTGTAATGTAAATTATATTTTTTTGTCTTTGGTTAGTATTTTGCACTACCATAATATAATGGGATGAATCACTATTCTTGTTTTCTTGATTATCACCTTTTAAACAATAAAAAATGTCTAAGACAAATTTTTCCTAAGTCATACATAAGTATACATGATAGCGTGTTCTAACTTTTATATTGTTTTAAAAAAAAATACCGAAAATTAATCGAATCGTACCGATATCGAAGAAAAACTGAGATAATGGGACGATTTTGAAAAGTTTAGTTTTAGTTATAAAAAATAAAATAACCAAAAAAATGATATGATATAGATTTTATAAAATAACCGTCTGAACCGTACCATTAACACCCCCAAGCTGAAAACTAGAGTACTTTTATGTGCATCTTAATGAAGGCTGCGAAGAATTTAAGTTCAGTTATTTATTGAAAGTTTCAATTCAGAATTTTGCATAATTAATATATCTATCTATCTCTCTCTCTCTCTCTCTATATATATATATATATATATATAAATAAATAAATTAATTAATACATGAATAACTAAATTAGCATTAATAATACTTTCCAAATAAAAAAGGGAAAAGTTAGGATAGAATTCACCCCGGTCCATCAGATCTCGAACAACTGAAAGGCCAAGTTCATGGCCCGGTCTTTATTTTGAAAAAGTCTTGCAAGAGACTTTTAAATAGTTCTTTTCGATTCGGAATCGTAAAAGGAAGACAAAACTCTATCCCTCGTCTGTTATTCTCGGCTGGCATAGAAGTTTCTCGCGCGGATGAAGGAGATGCATTTCTGAGCTTTCATTCGGATGGAGGGGCAGTCTTAATTCATCAACCAAATATGAAAGTATGAGAGGGAATTCTGTTGATTCTTTGATGAGTTAGAAGTCGTATTTGAAGCGCATAATTCTAGTGACTCCTCAGCATAGAAGGAAGTTTAGGTTGCCCGAATTATTTTTAGTAACCTATCAATTTTTTTGTTTATTTAATTTAAAATATTTTCTTTTAATTAATTATTCAAAACTTTTTAAATAGGTTTCTAAAATTAAAATAGGTGATTCTTAATTTTAAAAGGTTCATGTATCTTCTCCAAAACGAATATTGATGCGAATTCTTCTTTTACTGTTCACTACAAATCACAAACTTTATTCTTGTGGAAAGTTGGAGTTAATTGTAATATATAAAAATCACTATAACATAAGAGATATTTAGTGGTAATAGATTTTTCATTTAGCGATAAGAGTTATTGTCGTAAAAAATTTAGCGGCAATTGAGTCAATGTTGTTGTTCCTTTAGCAACATTTATATACAATAAAGTGTTGGTTATAAATACTCGTATTTATTATCGTCACTTAAATTTAATAAGGGACAATTATATATATAATTACCGCAAAATTCTTTATTTGTTATAGTGAATTATGAAGGAATTAATTTAATTTAACTCAAAATAGAGGCTAGTTCTAACGACCCTTCTTGCATAAGTACTGCAAGAGTTACCTGCTATAAACAATAATAATATATATTTAGTAATTGAGCTTAGTAATCATTTAATGTCCTAATAATTATGATTAAGTTGGTAACTAATTTTGTATGTTAATGTCCGAAATTAGTTGGGTTAATTTCACATGATTGATGGGATTGAGTTAGGCTTTTATTAGACATTTTGCTTAACGTTATTGGTCTCTTATTTTTCTTCCTTTGAATTTTTAAATGATACAAATATAAAATTACGTGAATTGCATTAAGGGCCAAATGATAGAGAAAGTTCCAAGCCATTAAAAAAAATTAGCGCTGATAACTTTAGGATTTACGAGTTATTACACAAGAGCGAATTCACATAATGCGCTTCCCAAAAATAGCGCTTGCGGATTTTTTTGAGATTAAAAAAAAATTCTTTTACGCACTAAATATACAAAAATAATCGTTAATTTTACTTTACGATGGATTATCAAAAAAAATTAGTTAATTATAAATTAATTCATGCAAATTGTTGATTAATTTCGTAACTAATTTTTTTAATTTTTTTTTTAGTGTATACGTGAGTATTGAGGGGCCGCTCAGTTGGTGGGATAAGGATAATAATTTTGAGATATCCCATGAAATCATTTTATTCCGCATTTGATAATGAGTAGCGGTATTTAATCGCAGAATTATTTTATCCCACCATTTTAATATAAATAGCGGAATAAGTAGTGATGGATCTAGAATTTTCATTTAACGTGTTCGAAAAAATAACTGAACCTAAATATACACTGTAATATATATTTAGGGTGTTCAAAAGTTTATATATATATATATATATATATATATATATATGAACACAAAAAATTTAATCTAGATATACACTATAATTTTTTATTCAGAATGTTCGAGTGAACACCGTGGCTTCTTATTGCATCCGCCACTGAAAATAAGTTATCTGATATAAAAAAATTAAATAAAATAATATTATGAAATATTGAACCAAACATCCTTGAGTCTTCACCATCTTCAAAGGAGGACCCAAACAAAACTTAAGTGTAATCTTCAAGTAAGATGTCCCTACATCAATTATAATTCTGCTCTCATAATAGCATGTTCTCTTGATTTTTCTTTGTCCATCCTTCCCTTTTCCTGTTTAGGTAATCAATGGTGGAGCCATAAATTGAAAACGGAATTTACATATATATATTTTCACACTTAGAAGTTAAATCTATGATCTAAAATATTTCTGAACTCTAATCTTTTTAATGACAAAGATTCAACATTTCTTATATAACTAAAAAGATTTGGTTTTGCTCTATTTGCATTGTATTGGGGATTTAATTAAAACCTCATGTCTTCCTTTTTAATTCTTAAGAATCTATTCAACACACAATCAATCGAGATCAACGAATTTATTTCACTAGTCTAATAGTATAATCATAAGTATATAAATAAGAACTACATTAAAAAATCACAATCTATGAATCATACCTTGTCACAAAATTGTTTCAAGGCTTTTCTATGAAGAAATCTTTACAAGAATCTTTAATGGAACTTTACAAGAATTGGAGAAGGAAAAAAAAAGAAATTTAGTCTAATGTTTTTGTTATTTAGAAAAAATGTAAAAGCTTTCTTGTTTAACGGACACAACACACCGGTTTAGGAGAAGTCCTAATCATTGTATCCTTTCTTCTATTAATTCGAAATGACATATATATATATATATATATATATATATATTATTTATATCGGTTCGTGTTAACTCAAATAGGTGAACCAAAGCTAGTTCCTTCAAATTGTATAATGCAAATTTTTATTTTTTAAAAGAAGAAATTCAAATAAGAATGAATATCATCTAGCTAGCATTATATAACTAGTTCCTATCCCTTCAAAAATAGATGATAGACCTATTTTAAGCAATGAATTTGGTAGTTAGGTAGGACTATTTTTTGGCACAAGCACTATGGAATGACCCTTGCCTAACTTGACACTTGGCAGACATGGTCTCACAATTAAATAAGTTGTAAGTTATGATTAGATCATGAAACAAAGCTGGTGAATCCATTTTTTTCCTTCTTTATCCCTTTATTACTATTATTCTTTAATTTGTTCTTTTATTTATTGGATCTATCTATATTTTTGAATTACTCCACTTTGTTTGGCAAGGGGTTGATGAAAAAGTAAACGCCAAGAAAGAAAAGGAAGGGAAGATCACACTTTTTGTGACCCCATTTCAAAACAAAGCAAAATGAGGGTTTAGTACAAATGCATCATCTATCATCAATGGCAGATACTTTTTCTATTCTTAATCAACAGCTTCAGACTTGAGCCTGGGAAATGAAGTCATTTTTTTTAAAGAACGCTTTACTTACTTTTAATATGAAACTTTTCAGTATAAATTTAAATTTAAACGGATCTTAATACGAATTAAGCGTTTTACCTTCGATATGGATTTATTTTCTACAAATTCAAATTTAATCAGAATTCAAACACGGAGAAACCGAAAAGAGTGCCACCTTATAATAGATGGTAAAGATAGAAGCAATAAACAAAAAAGTAAGAAAAGAAAGCTAGCTGTGCACTGCCTTTTGCCTCCTCTCTTTACTTTTCTTTTAAAACCTCACTCTTCCAAACATAATTTCAAAACAAAAGAACACCAAACATCATTCTTAATGTTCATGAAATCTCAAGATTTGAAATCCAAGTAGCTCAAACAACATTCAACAAGACAAGAAACTAACACCATGAAAGGTAGAAAGTGTAAAGAAGCTCCTTCAACAGATCTATTAGTCTGTTTTCCTTCAAGAGCTCATCTAACACTTATGCCAAGTCCAGCCACTCATCATCATCATAATCACCATTTGAAGAGATCTAACACAAGAGGTATTGGACCTGCTGGACAAGCTAGTCCTATGTTATGGAAAAGGACAGAGATTTCAGAGCCTACATCACCAAAAGTCACTTGTGCCGGGCAAATCAAAGTAAGGCACAAGCCTAAATCATGCAAGATCAAGAATTGGCAATCAGTAATGGAAGAGATTGAAAAGTTACATGTCAAGAAGCATAAAAAGAAAAAAACTGTTTGGATGGAAGCAGTTGGATTCAAGAAAGACGCGATGCAGTTCTTGACATGTTTGAGGAATATAAGGTTTGATTTTCGATGTTTTGGTTCGTTTCATACTGATGAAACAGATGTTATCACTTCTGATGATGAGGAGGAAGATCAAGAAAATGAAGAAGATATTCAAGAAAATGATGATGATGAAGTAGCAGCATCAAGAACTGTGTTCTCTAAGTGGTTCATGGTTTTACAAGAAAATCAGAAAACAGAGTATACAAAAGAAGCAGAGGAAACAGAGCATAAACAAAAAACAGAGGAAACAGAGTACTCTGTTTTTGGTCATAATGATAATTATGATGGTCCTTCATGTGCACCACCACCCAACGCACTTTTGCTCATGCGTTGCCGTTCTGCTCCAGCAAAAGGTTTGCTGGAGCAGAAACACGAGGACAACGATAATGAACGAAAGAATGAAACATCAAGAATGGACGAATTGGAAAGTATTAAAAAGACTAATAAGTTGAAAAAATTAGTAGTGATGAGATATGGGAGTGATTTCTACAAATTTTCATCTGATATATCAAAAGAGAATTGGGTTGTGGGTGGAATTAAGGATCCAATATCAAGAAGTCGAAGTTCGAAGAGGTAATTAACATTACCGATGATCAAATTCAAGGTCAATAGTATTCACTTATCTTCCGGTGTGACTTGATCCTTCAACAAACTGGTTGAGATGTTCGACTACTAGAGCTAGATTGATGGTTGAGATGCTCGACCACTAGAGCTAGCTTCACTTACCAGTCTTTTGGCCAAATATCCCACTTTTGTTTGAAGTTTCTTCAAATACCTAGCATTTAAAAATTTTAATGTTTGAATTTATCTTTTAGTAATGTGTACGTAGATGTGTAATTCTGTATAGTATGTTTTCTTTTCCCCTTGTCTATGGTTGTTTACTCAAAACAATATACAATCTTGGGATATATTTTTGATGGAGAAAATTTACAAATGTTGCCTTCACTCTCTTTAAGTTGTTTTAGTTGTTGTGTTTGGTCATTTTCATTTACGTATGTCTTCACAGTCACGTTTAGAGTATAATTTTTATGGATTTTAATTCTTAAGATTTTTCATATTGAACTTATTATACTTTTAAAATTATGGATTCATATCTAATAGGAGTATTTGTTGTAATTTTAGTATATTTTTCCACATGAATTTATATTTAATTGGAAAAAAAATACCAAATTCAAATGGATTTGGTGTAAGTCTTAATACGCTACCTGATGTGTGGTTTAGTATTTTTGAATCTCGTTTGGCGATAAAACTCGAATTCAAAATCTTTTGCCACCATATTAAATAGGCAATCATCTTATAAGCTTAAAGAGTTTGTTTAGATGGATTTATTTTAAAGAACTTATAAATTGAAAATTGCTTTTAAAAGAAATAAATAGGTGCAGTCCAATTTAATTTTTTTATTTATAAATTGTTTTCAACTTATAAGCTGCTTAAAATAAGTTCGTTCAAATAAATTTCATTATTTATTAAAATTTATTTTAAACACAAAAAAACTATAAGTTGGTCAATTAAACACTAAAAACCCCGAAGAAATGCATGTGTAGCTCTTATGTTAAGTGCAGAAAACCCTCAAAAAGAAGCGCTACAAACAAAATTAGGGGCACAATGAATGATACATAATTAGTGAAATTTAAAATTGATGATGAAAAACGTTTTATTGCTTGAATTTATGACTTTTGAAGAAGCTGACAAAATATTTAAACTTCACACTTCTTTTTTCAAATAAAAGTCACACTATTAGTTTGACGTGAAGAATACTCTTCCAATATTCCAATTTAATATTTGAGAAGAAGAGAATTTTAAATATATCGATAACATTTATATGACTATAAGATTTTTGAATCTTATTATCTTAAAGATATAGTAAAAATTAACTATATGTCAATTTCAAACAAACTGAAATCAATTACTCTCAATTATTTTTTAAATTTTCTGATATTAAAAATAAAGTGTTCAAAACATTTTTTTATAAACGGATGAAAAGAAAAATTATACAAACTAAAAAATATAAAATAAGAAAAAGACATGAATTCATATTCTACATGAAAAAAAATACTAAATTCAAATGGATTTGATGTAATCATACGATCGCCAATGTGTATCGTAATTTAGTATTTTTTTAAAATATATTTGGCAATAAAATTCGAATTCAAAATCTTTTATCACCATACTAAAGTAAGTAATTATCTTATAAGCTCAAGTTATTAGAAGAAATAAATGTGTAGCTCTTATGTTAAGTGCAAAAAACCCTCAAAAAGAAAATGCGCTACAAATAAAATTAGGGATACAATGAATGGTACATAATTAGTGAAATTTAAAATTGATGATGAAGAACGTTTTATTACTTGACATTTAATTTGAAAAAAAAAAAAACTAAAAGATTTATGGCTTTGAAGAAGCTGACAAAATATTTAAACTTCACTCTTCCTATATTCCAATTTACTATTTGAGAAGAAGAGAATATTTTTTAAAAAATATATAATTTAAAATATATCAATAACATTTATATGAGACTTATTAAGGGAGAATAATATCTTAAAAGATATAATAAACTTTATATAATTATAAAAACTTTTGATATCACCTAAAGTAGAATGAAGGGAGAATAATAAACAAAATAATAAAAATTAACTATATTTCCATTTCAAACAAACTGAAGTTAATTAATCTCAAAAGATTTTTTGTATTTTGTGATCTTAAAAATAAAGTGGTTAGACATTATTTTATAAATGGATGAAAAAGAAAAATAACACCAACTAAAAAATATAAAATAGGAAAAAGACACAAAAGTAACTAAATTAATATATTCAAATAAATACTTACGTCTCACTTACATTAATTTTCCATAAAAGAGTACCCACACCTTTTTTATTTATGTAGGATTGTATTTATTTGATTGGATACAAAAAGATAAAATTTTAAAAGAATTTTTTTAAACTTGTAATTTTAATATGTCATGATATTTTGGGACTATAAAAATATACCATTAAAAAAGAATTAAAAGAATCAGTTATATTATTTTAAAATATACAAAATAATATTTTCTTTATTTAATTTCTGTAACACTCTTTCATTTTCAATCAGTATAAAAAAAATGGTATTTTATATTACTTACAACTCAACCTAAACTTTTTATTTCATTTGTAATAAGATAAATTAATAATCACATAAATATTTATAATTTATTTTAAAATATAAATTTTATATATTTATTATTTTCTTAAATTTTACGTCCAATCAATATCATCAAATAAATTACACATAGCATGATATAATGTATGTCTATGATCTTGCCACTCAACAGGAAAGAATATAATGGCAAATGGAATAGTTGGTGGTCGTAATTATGGCTAATTATTATGTCTCACTTTATTATCTTCATGGGTTCGAAACCTATTTGAGCTAGAAAGTGATACAAGTAATACAAATAAGTCACATTTATAAAATGCAAATAAAATAGATTTAGTGTAGAATTTTATTTCATTTTATAAAAATAATTTAACAACAATCGTTAATTATGAATATTTAATTTTTAGTGTAAAACGAAACTTTTTCTTAAACTTTGTAAAGTGTAATTTTTTCTTACACTTTATAAAGTGTAACTATTTCTTACACTTTATAAATATGTAACTATTTCTTATCATTTATAAATAAAATTTCACTTTATCAACAACTTTACCAAAAAACCTTTCACTTTCCTTTTTCACACTCTCTCCAACCCTAGAAATGGTCCTCAATCCGAAAGGATCGACCCCACATCAAAAAATTGAAAGTTCTTTTTGAAGATTTTTGAAAAATTGGAGGTCCAAGTCACAACCCAAAAACAAATAAAAGAATAAACCTATGTGACATCAGGGTCCCCAGTAAATGCTGGGATATGGATTGACTTATCTACTGGTGGGTCATAGTAGGCACCATCATGACTCAAGGATTCAGGTCGTGACAATTAATGACTTGTTGAGTTGTTGTGGTAGATTATAGTAATTTGTAGAGTGGTAGGCATAACATGTGAAAGTTATAAATGCGCATCACAATATAACCGCTTAAAAAATAATTATATATTTATACTCATATTAATACAAGTCATGTTTTCTATTTAATGGCTCCGACGGTTTATTTGGTTTTCTTAAGACCCTACATAGACAAATAGACTTACATCAACTAGCTGTATGTTCCTTTTTGTTTAGATTCATACTATGGGGCCTTCATCCATTACGGAACCTAGCTCCACGACAATCATAGAGGATGTCGTTCCGATATTTACTGGGATCTCGATGTCACACATATTTTTTTTTTAGATTGTGCTATTACCTTCGATTTTTTGAGGATCTTCAAAAAAGAATCTTCTATTTTTTGATGTGGGGTCGATTCTTTCGGATTGGGGACCATTTGTAGGGTTAAAGAGAGTGTGAAAAAGGAAAGTGAAAGTTTTTTTGGTAAAGTTGTTAGTAAAGTGAAATTTCATTTATAAAGTGTAAGAAATAGTTACACTTTATAAAATGTAAGAAAAAATTATACTTTATAAAGTGTAAGAAAAAAATTCGTTTTACACTAAAATTTAGATGTCCATAGTTAACGGCTGCTGTTACATTTTTTTGATAAAACAGAATAAAATTCTACACTAAGCCTATTTTAGTTATTTTAAAAATGTGACTTATTTGTGTCACTTTTATCTTTTTGTGGCTTAAATAGGTTTGGACTCTTATCTTCATAGTACGGCTGGTCCTACTTCTATATTGAACCGGTAATTAAGGGTAAATTAGTGAAAAAATTATCTGTTTTAGTTGTTTTTTTAATCTGTGTAAAAAAAAGGATAATTCATTAATTCTATCATTTTACATAATTAAAAGTCAATTTGGCATAATTACATACTTTTTAATTTTATACGACAAGATTCGAAAGTGTTTTTTATTTTTCTTAAACTTCGTATCAAATTAAAACAGATAAACAAATTAAAATGGAGTGAGTAACTCTTATTTATGTTTTTTTTAATAAAAAACGGTGTAAAAGGAAAATGTGATAATTAATATGAGTTTGCGTTTGTAGCATATATCATAAATAATCTCTATTTACTTTCAATTAAATAATAAATAAACAAAAATATCATAACTCATTTCAAATCCAACCATCATAGTAACTAATCCTCACAGTGAAATGAGTTTGTAGTAGATGGGGTTGATCCTGTCTAAACTAAAGTTCTGCCTTAAATATGAAAAAATTGTTGATAGGAACACTTTCCTTCCTAATGGGATCCTACGCGGTACGAATTCAAAATAGTCAGGCTTCAATACGGGTACCAAACATTGAATGAAAAAAAAAACTAACCCTCATGTTCTTACCATTTTTTTTTACGATATCATAATTCTAAATTATAGTAAAAATTGATTTTGTTAGAAATCTTTTAAATTTGTTTGAAGCTCACCCTCCTGAATAAATTGAAGGGAGAAATATTAGAAACATTTCTGAACTTGGATTTCTGAACTTGGATTTCTGAACTAGATGAAAATAGCTTCTAAAAATAGTACTGTAGAGAGACTTTTAACCAATGGAGAGAACAAATTATGTTAATTAAGCCTCAAATTGCGAGACTTAATAATGAAGAGAACAATCAAGTTCCTACACCCAGATCGCAACACTAAAAAATTGAATATGCTACGATACATAAAATTTAGTGGGAGGAAGCACTATAACTAAAGTTTGATATGATAATAAATAATTAAAATAAATTGAACACAAGAATTTTACGTGAAAACCCCTTAAACAGATAGAGGGGAAAAATCACGGGTAGAAGGATCTTAGTATGATAATATGTGAGTACACTGCTCTCAAATACAAGGAGAAAACAAAAATTAACACTTCTCTCCTATAAAAGGAACAACTCACTAAAGAGGACACTCAAGACTGCAATATTTATCTTGGTGTGTAACTCTCTTTGTGTTCTTACTCTTTTGGATTTTATTTTTTTTGCGGGATAATCTAAATGAGGGCAAGATGCCCTCTATTTATAGGAAACTAGAAACGTGTAAAATCCGCGTATTGCACCTCCCTTTTTGACTACGCATTCAAAACACGTTTTGTTTCCTTTTTTACTACGCTTTTAAAAAGCGTTTTGTAGTATTTGACTATATTGCATTCTCCCACTTGAAGATTTAATTAAAAATCAATTAAGTCTTCACACCATCATTTCTACCCAATTGCCCAATGTTACGTTTCTGCTAGGCCAACAAAAGATCGACACCATATAAACTTGTTACTGTTGATCGGCTTCGTAAACATATCTGCTAGGTTGTCACTAGTGTGAATTTTCTGAATATCCACACTGTCGTCTTCCACCTTCTCACGAACAAAGTGATACTAAACTCGTATGTGCTTTGTCCTTGAATGAAATGTCGGATTCTTGGCAAGATGCAAAGCGCTCTGACTGTCACAAAATAGAGCAACCTTCTCTTGTTTGTGCCCGAGTTCCTCCAGTAACATCTGCATCCATATTATCTCTTTGCTAGCTTGTGTAGCTGCTACATATTCTGCTTCCGTTCTAGATGTAGTCACGATAGATTGCAGTTTTGAAACCCAACTTACAGCTCTTCCAACAAGAGTAAACACATAACTTGTGGTGGACTTGCTTTTATCAAGATCACCTGCATAATCTGAATCAACATAACCTTTAACAGTAAAGTCTGATCCTCCATAACACATTGCAACATCTGAGGTACCCTTGACATATCTTAGGATCCTCTTAACAATATTCCAATGCTCTTTACCAGGATTAGCCATGTATCGACTAACTACTCCCACTGCTTGTGCAATGTCAGATCTTGTACATACCATGGCGAACATTGAACTTCCTATTGCTAATGCATACGATACTCGAGACATCTCCATCATCTCTGCTTCATTGCTAGGACTTATTCTTGAGGATAACTTGAAATTAATAGGAAGTGGGGTAGAAATTGACTTACAGTCTTGCATTTTGAAGCGTCGCAAGGTTTTCTTCAAGTAGTTCTTTTGAGAAAGCCAAATCTTCGTATTATTTCTGTCTCGATGAATTTACATCCCTATAATCTTATTTTCTGGTCCCAAGTCCTTCATTCCAAACTCCCTAGCCAACTGTGCCTTTAAATTTGTGAGAGGATCTTTGTTGGGGCCTGCTACCAATATGTCATCAAACATATAACAACAAAATAACAAAATCATCATCACCAAATTTCTTTTAATAAACACAAAGATCTGAACTATGTCTGTTGTATCCAAGGCTTATAATGAAGGAATCAAATCTCTTATACCAACATCTCGGCACCTGTTTGAGACCGTATAGAGATTTGTTCAACCTGCAAACCAAGTTCTTTTTTTCCTGTTCTTCAAAACCTTCTGGTTGGAGAATGTAAATTTCTTCTTCAAGCTCTCCATGAAGAAATGTAGTTTTGACATTTAACTGCTCCAAGTACAAGTCAAATGTAGCACGCATTGCCAGGACCACTCAAATTGTAGTGAGTCGAACCACCGAAGAAAATATCTCATTGAAGTCTATACCTTCTTTCTGAGCGAATTCTTTCACCACCAATCTTGCACGATACTTCTCCACTTGATCATTACTATTGCGTTTGATCTTGTAAACCCATTTGTTTTCAATGGCCTTCCTTTCTTGTGGAAATTGAGCAAGATCTCATGTTTTATTTTTATGAAGAGCTTCAACTTCTTCTCGCATTGTTGCTATCCACAGAGATAATTCTTGGCCTTTCATAGCCTCGTGAAAAGTTGAAGGCTCTCCATCATCTGTTAATAGACAGTATGCAACATTGCCCTCCATAAAATAATCTGAGTGCCAAGATGGTTCTCTTCTCTCCCTAGTTGACCATCGAACTTGTGGAGTTTTGATCTCAGCTTACTCTTGTTCTTCGTGCTCTGGTACTGCCTCAGAAGAAACTGAAGCTTCTTCTATTTCTTCAACTTCAACTGTAGTAGTCTCTGATTTTTCTTTCGAAGTGCTACCTTATTTTGCTTATATCTTGTTTTCAACAAACACAACATCCCTGCTGATTACCACCTTCCGGGTAGTGGGATTCCACAAGCGATACTCCTTGACTCCATCAACATACCCTAAAAAAATGTATTTCCTGGATTTCGGATCTAACTTTAATTTTTTTTGGGTGTTGTACATAATAGTAGAACTTCTGAATATATGTAAGCGAGAATAATCAGATGGTTTTTCTGTCCACATCTCCATTGGCGTTTTCAGATCAATTGCGGTTGATGTTGATCGATTGATCACATAACAAACAGTTTTGACTGCTTCTACCCAGAATGGTTTTTCCAACCCTACAGTTGCAAACATAGTTCTTGTCCATTCCAACAAGGTTCTGTTCATCCGCTCTGCTACTCCATGTTGTTGTGGAGTATATGCCACAGTGAACTGTCTTTTAATACCTTCTTGTTCACAGAAGTTATCAAATTTATCATCAGTGTATTGCCCTTCATTATCTGTCCTCAAACACTTGATCTTTTTCTCAAATTCAAGTTTCACCCGTGCTTGAACTCTTTGAAAACCGAAAAAATATCTACCTTTTTTTTATTCGATACACCCAACTTCTCCTGAAGTAATTATCGATAAATAACACAAAATATTTCGCTCCTTCTAGGGACTCCACCGGTGCTTGCCAGACATTAGAGTGAACCAAATCTAATATTTTCTTGCTTTTAACAGAGAAAATGCTAAACTTCAATCTTGTTGCTTACTGATAACACAATGCTCACAAAAGGGTAGTGAAACATTTTTGAGTCCTGGAAGAAGCTTTTGCTCAGCAAGAATCTTCAAACTTCATTCCGATATATGACCAAGTTTACGATGCCATATCATCGTTGATTCTTCAAATGAACTTGTTGACGCAGTTGATGCTTCTCCTTCTTGGTGTGTTTCACCTTTAAGCATATATAGTTTTGCATCAAGATTTTCTGCTTTCATCATTACAAGTGCTCCTTTTGATATTTTCATGACTCCACCATGAATTTTATATAAACATCCATTATCATCTAATTGTCCCAAAGACAATAGATTCTTCCTCAAGTCTTTTATATGTTGTACCTCCTAAATGGTGCGTACCGTACCATCATACATCTTTATTTTGATGGATCCAATATCAATAACATCTGAAGCATGACCGTCACCCGTGAACACAGACCCTCTC
Organism: Solanum dulcamara; assembly: GCF_947179165.1. Taxonomy (NCBI): domain Eukaryota; kingdom Viridiplantae; phylum Streptophyta; class Magnoliopsida; order Solanales; family Solanaceae; genus Solanum; species Solanum dulcamara. The sequence goes on from NC_077237.1 coordinate 82,119,932, forward strand.
GAGATAGGATTATATTGATGGAATCATTTTTTCAGGAAGTCATGTGCCATGTTGCTCCTATTCCATGATCCAGACATTAGTGAAACATTTTCTGCCTTCATTATTTGATATTGCTTCACTACATAAAATATCGTCATCATCCGAGGTACTTGCAACATTCCCTTGAGCATTTGATGACTCTGGTGTTCACTCTTCTTCTTGAACCGATAATTTTTTTTGAAGTGTCATTTCTTGTTGTAACACTTGATATTCTTCTTACTTCTTGATTAAGATCTACCATGATTGTGACTCCCACTGGGGCCACGTTCCGTTGGTCTTCCTCTCACCATCATTAAAGTTTCAGCTTGTTACGAATTTGCTTGTCTGTTTTTCGTATTTTTGCGTCGATTTTCTTCTTCTAAGATAGTGGCTGCAATTTCATTAAAAACTAGACTATCTGTATTGTTTGTTGGGTTGATGATGAGTTGATCATATGATTCAGGCAGACTTTGAAGTAGAAACTCCGCACGTTCAGTCCCTTCTATTTTGCAACCCATTGTTGTAAGTTGCGAAAATAGAGTATTCAAAGTATTGATGTGTTCAGTAACCGACATGGACTCTGCCATTCGAAGAGTATACAATCTTCTTTTTAAGAAGATTTTATTATGTAAAGACTTGGCCTCATACAATCCCATAAGAGTATCCCATTTGCTGTCTATGTCGTTCCACTGCGTTGCTGTCTATGTCATTCCACTTGCTGTAATCAGTAAAGTCTGTGGGCCTACCTTTAATTGCAGCCAAGCAATTGACTTTTCTCAATATCGCTCTTATTTTCATTTTCCACCATGAGAAATTAGTCCCATTGAATTTCTCAACAAACTCTGTTGTACTCGACATTGTTATTTGCTTCACACCCTTCTAGATTATTTTTAAATATTTTTTGCGAACAATCGTGATAAACTGTACCGTCACAGAAATTTACTATTCACGTGAATAATACTTTTCACCAAATTTTACTATTCACGAAAATTTACTATTCACAAATAGTACCTTTGCATAAAACAGACAGAATAACCGAGGGCTCTGATACCACTGTTGGGGGGAGGAAGCACTACAACTAAAGTTTGATATGATAATAAGTAATGAAAATAAATTGGACACGAGAATTTTACGTGGAAACTACTCAAACAGATAAAGGGGAAAAACCACGGGGTAAAAGGTCTTAATATGATAATATGAGAGTACACTGCTCTCAAATACAAGGAGAAAATAAGAATTAACACTTCTCTCTTGTAAAAGGAACAACTCACTAAAGAGGACACTCAAGACTATAATATTTATCTTGGTGTATAATTTTTTGGTGGTCTCACTCTTTTGGATTGTATTTTTTTTGAGATAATCTAAATGAGGGCTAGAGGCCTCTATTTATAGAAAACTAGAAACACTTAAAATTCGCGTAAAATCCGCCTATTGCACCTTCCTTTTTGACTATGTGTTCAAAACGCATTTTGTTCCCTTTTTGACTAAGCATTCAAAATACGTTTTGTTCCCTTTTTACTACGCGTTCAAAACAGATTTTATAGTATTTGACTATCTTGCAAAATCTTGCTATGTTTGATAAATAAGAAAATTTATCTTTATATTTAGCAATATAAGATCTAATTAATAGTCCGTTTGGGTGGGCTTTAAGTTGGTTTTGACCAACTTAAAATCCCTTTTTAGCTTTTGGACGTATTTGCATAATGCTAACTTTTAAGCCATAAAGTTCTTAAAGTCAGTCAAAAATGAAAAGTTAGGATTCCTAACTTTTTTTTACTAAGTGCTTAAAGTCATTTTCTTTGACAATGGAAATTACTTTTATATCCCTTATATTTTAACTAAATTTCCAAACTACCATTTTTATTCTTTTAACCTTAAAATTCACATCATTTTTCCTATTTAAGTACTTTTATCCAAACATTCAACTGCTTATTTATAAAAATAACTTTCAGCACTTTAAAGTTATAAAAAAATTTTATACATAAAAATTATTTTTTTTAAGCCCATCCAAACGGACTCTAAGCATAATATTTAGGTAGATATTCCTTATTTTGTTATTACAAACAAATAATGTAATGCAAGTGCACCCTAGGTTCCATATGAGGTTTATGTGTATGTGACACTTACAACAACAAAGGGAAATTAAAAATCCTTTCCCCTATAATGTGAGTTTGGAGAAAAGGGGCTCACAGTGAGTCTACCGGATCACGGCGGCATTAGTCCTATTTCCGGCAGCTTTAAAGGTTAGTCTTTTTTTTTAAAGGTGAGATTTTGAAATGATCTTGTACAAGTTTTACCAAATCAATACTTGTTTTATGTTATTTATCACTCTATAACCTAGATTTTTGATATCAAATGCGTTGGAATTTCACATATCAAGGATTCAATCAACAACCCTAAAAGGGGAGATTTGGACCTTAAAAGGTAATTCTAAGTAACCCAGCTATTTACATATTACTATTATTGTAAGTATTAAGAGCTTTCATTGTAATTTATGGATTAGTGTTGGGGAAATTAATGGATTTGTTGAGAATGGTTTTATTTGGGTGTGAACTGTTGGAAAATTATGATTTAATTTATTAAAAATATTAGACTCGAGCTATGTGCGGACAATAGAACATATCCCGTGTATTTTCATAGGTGGGGGGTCTGGTGAGCTATGTGCGACATTAATAAAGAATATATTAGGACTATATATGTATTAGTACCAAAAAGACATGTGCGGTTGATTGAATTTTTTATGTGTTTATATTGTTGTTTGATAATGGTGATGATTTATCTACTCAATTCAGTTTGATAGAAATTTTGAATGGTGTATCATTTCGTGACTACTTGCTTTAAGTGTATATATATATATTATTTTTTTTCCGATCATACAAATTTTGTTAGTAGTTTTTAATTTCAGTATAATTTTTAGTTATAGATGTATACTTTAGTTTTCTGTAAGTTATTGAGCAAACTATTTATCAAATAAACGCACAGGTTTGTCTACTCAATTCAGTTTGGAGAAGCCATTGTGAAATATTATATAAAATGGCTTAAATTTTTTTTCTTCTTTTGGAGTAAAGTACTGTATAATACCAAAAGTGAAACAATTTAAGAACATGTTACTAGACAAGAGTCCAGTAATCAGTTCAAGCTCAAAAGACAAAAATAACTAACCATCCTAGTGATGCCTTACACATGGTAACAATTCAAATCTTCCAGCCACTTTGCAATTTGAAATTTGCTCCTAGCCTTGAAATTAATCTCATAGATAATGATTCTGGTCAGTAGTTTTGGTTGTCTGAATATTCTCACGCTTCTCTCCTTCCAGATATGGTACACTTCTCTTGCTAACATCTTGTCCACCCGAGTTGTTGGATTTCTACCTTTAGCCATTCTTTCTGCCCAAGAGAGTCCTTCATCCCATTGCATTGGATCTCTGAAATGTGGAGTAATTTCTTCCAAACATATGCTGAGACGTCACATTCAAAACATAAGTGTTCAATACTTTAATCTTTCTGTTCACACAGAGGGCATCCCAGTTGTGTAGTAACTCCCCATTTGTGTAATATGCCCCTGGTGGTAAGCCTCTTATGAGCAGCCAATTGGAGAACAAAAATCCATCTAGATAGTCCTAAGTTGTTGCAAATCAATTTCCTCCAAGACACCTTTTGATATTGACTCTGAGTTCAGTGTAGAAACGCTTAGTGAATAATGAATTCATAGTCAGTATATCAGCTACATCATAACCTGCTTGAGTAATGTACTTAGTGGCTTGCAATTTTTTTTAAAAATAATCCAGGATGCCTATTTTGGCACCTCCTCCAACAGGTTCTTTTTTTTTCCATAGTAGCAATAAATCCATCTAACCCACTGTTTATCCTTCTTATTACAAATGTTTCAGAGCTCTTTGCTTATTGCTGCTTTGTTTCAGATGGTAATATCCAAAATGTTTAGGCCCCTTAGAGCCTTCTTTGACAAGTCAGAACCACCGGTCCACAAAAAGTTTCTACAAGTAGCCTCAATCACTTCCACTACCTTCTTTGGAAGGACAAAGATTTGAACCCAGAATACTTGGATAAAGAATAAAACAGATTTGATTAGCTAAGCTCTCTATGCATAGGAAAGAAATATATTGGTCTAGGACTTCATCCTGTTGAGGTTCTTATCCATCAGAAGTTGACATGTACAACGGAGGCTCTTTTTGAGCTGAGGGGCACACCCAAATATCTTAAAGGTACCTCACCTTTGCTAAAACCCAGTACAACTTGGATCTTCTGTTGAACATGAGGAAGCATTTCAACATAGTATATGGAGCTTTTGGATGGATTTGTGATAAATAAGACCAGAAGCTCTAGAAAAATCCTGGAACTGATACATCTTGCACTGCACCTATTACTTTTGGTCCAATAGTGTGCCATTTTTAAAAAATAGAAAACATCATATCCATCGCTTCCTTGGGCTTAAGGTCAGCACAATATTTTAGAGCCTATGTTACTTCCTCAGAACTTATAGGAGCTATATGGTGCAACTGTTGTTTTTGTCAACACAGGACACCTATTCATGATGCGAGGTTCTATAACTGGCAATTCACTAGTGTTGGAATGCAACTATTGTTTATACAATCTCCTTTTTTCCTCATCAATCTCTCCCTAGTCTATATGTTTCTTCCCGTATTCATCACCAACCTTTTAATATGATTTTGGTCAATTCTATTTTTGATACTTGCATGAAAATATGTAGAGTTCGAGTCAACACCCTTGATTTTTGTCTTAGCAAGCTTTCTTCCACCATGATTCATTTCTTCAGATTCAATTTTAGTTCCTTTTCTTGGGCAAACCCTTCCCAACCATCATACTTGTGCCTCATGTTTTATATCTTGATGCCAATCTTAGGATACAGAGCTGTATTTAGCTGTTTGAGTTTGACTTTTAGTTTTTTTAATTTCTTCCAAATTTTCCAAAGGAGGAGGAGCACTTGGTTACCTTTCGTAGTATAGTGAACAAGACTCAGATAGACCATATGTACTTTAGGAGGGGTGATAAAGGTCTTTGTAAAGACGGTAAGGTTATCCCGAATGAGAATCTTACGATCCTACATAAGCTTTTGGTGATGGATTTCGAGATCTAAAGTGAAAAGAAGAAGAAGGTTGTGGATTGACTGGCCAATGATCAAATAGGGTAGCTTGACTATGACTAGTGCCTTGTAGATAGGAAATAAGTTGATAGATATAGGGGCTTTAGGGAGTAGTGGGGATGTGTATGTGGGTTAAGACTGCTAGTTGCATTAAGGAAGTAGCTAGACGTGCTCATGGTCTTGAGAGGATGTTTTGAGGGGGGGCATTGAAGGGACTAGTGGTGGAATGGAGAGGTCCAGGGGAAGGTGGTGGCAAAGAAGGTGTCATATGCAAAGTTGGTGATAAGTAAAGATGAGGAAGAGAAGCGGATGAATAAGTGAAGGTATATGATAGCAAAGAAGCAGGCTAATTTAGCGGTTACTGCGGCAAAATGAAAGCTTTTGAACACTTGCATGTGTAATTAGGGGACAAGAGAGGGGATAAAAAGTTACATAAGCTAGCTAAGGTAAGAGATAGGAGGGTACGTGACCTAAATCAAGTGAAGTGCATTAAAAATGAGGATGATAAAGTATTCGTAGAGGAGGCACTCAGCAGCAAAAGCTAGTAAGTAGGTTTTTCTCTGCAAGAACAATCTTTACTTTCTTTATACTTTATAATATAAGGCCCTTAAACGATTGTAAATGGCTTGGTACCTGCCCCATACAACAATGTCGATCTAACCTCCACTCTATAAAACTCACTTTTGAGTTTCAACGGTACCTTTTTATCCCACAAGACTCCAAAGGCAAGCCTCAACTTCATCCATGCCGTACCAATACGATGTGTGATATCATCATCGATATCCCCACTCCGAATTATAGACCCAAAATATTTGAAATTGTTTCTCTTGGAGATAATTTGTGTGTCAATACTTACTTCCACGCCTACCTTATGCATCGCATCATTGAATTTGCACTCCACATACGCTGTCTTGGTCCTACTCAACCTGAATCCTTTAGTCTCCAAAGTTTTTCTACACACCTACAACTTAGCATTAACTCTATTGTGCGTCTTATCAATAAGTACTATATCATCCGCCAATAACATATACCATGACACTTCATCTTGGATGTCTCGCGTCAATTCATCCATCACCAAGGAAAATAAAAATGGACTAAGAGTTGGTCCTTGTTGTAACTCCATCTCCACAAAAAAGTGCTTCGAGTCTCCTCCCACCGTTCTTATCCGCGTTTTAGCTCCTCCATGCATGTCCTTTTGTCGCCCTAATTTAGGCCACCGAAACACCTCTTGCCTTTAGGCATCAACACAAGACTTCCCTCGGTACTTTGTCATAGGCCTTCTCTAGGTCAATGAATACTATATGTAAGTCCCTCTTTCTTTCTCGATATTTCTCCATTAGTCTCCTCACAAGATGGATGGCTCTAATACTAATAGGTTGATAAAAGAAGATGGGACATTCAATTAGGTTTAAATTATGACCTTTTCGCTGTTAAGCTTTTTAACTCTGAAAAATTATATATATAGTATAACATAAATTTACTTGTAAGATTAGTAAAATAAGACAAAAGATTCAACTAGGTTTAAATTGTGACTTTTTACCTGTTAAACGCGATTTGCAAAGGCTATAATATTGCGGAGACTTCGTTATAGTTATCATGTGAATAAGGGAAGACAGAAGATTCAACTACAGGTTTACATTGTGACCTTTTTTGGCCACTAAATTTAACTCACAAAAATATTAGTATGAGATAATTAAATTATATATGTGGTCGTTGTTCGTTCTTTCATTTTTTGCTTATACTAATAGAATTTCGGATACCCTTAATAATGGGAAGACGAGGATAATGGACATGAAAATTGTGTCAATGAATTAACTTAACGTAAAAGCCAACGACCTTTCTTTTATTGATAGCGAAACTTGATTGACAGACACTAAGAATTGATTCGGAGAAAGACAATTCGTTAATTAGGTTTAAATTGTGACCTTTAAACAATTATACTTAACGCGACAAAACTCTCCCTCTGTCCCAATTTTTGTGATGTTGTTTGACTTGACATGGAGTTTAAGAAAGAAAGAAAGACTTTTGAAATTTGTGGTCTAAAACAAATCATATGTCCCTCTCTGGTTTATACGGATAGACATTAGCTAGAAAGGACTGGATAAATTTAAATATGGATCTCAAGAAGATTAAAATTTAACTTAGCTACCATAACATGTGGAAATATCATCAGAGTACAAATGTATATTTTCATTTAATAAAACAAATTAGTAAAGACAATCTGCAACTAATTCCTCTTCTTCTCGAGTACTTTTCATAAAATGAATGAAATTTCTCATTTTCTTTCCCCTCTATGTGTAAGCGCATTGATTTGATCAGTGTTTTGTGCAATTATTTCATATTGATTTGCCTCAAAATCAATATAGAAAATTTTCAATGTGAGTCTAATGAGAGGTTGGTGGGTATCGCACCATAACAAAAACTAATTCTATGCAAGATTTAATATTTAATATATTTTAATGCAACACAAAATTTCTACTGAATATCATTTATTTCAAAATTGGAGAAACTAATAATGTGCTTCTATAAGCGCTGCAACAACTACAATCATACACAAATCACCATTTCATATGCAATAAATATTTATATTTTTAAAAATTTAACCATTACATTGATTGTTTTTAACCAATATTAAATGTTGCTTGTTCCAATCTTTAATTTTGTTATTACTCTCTGACTATCTCTTGTGGATACTAGATTTAAACCACACTAAATCATTTTCTTAATAAGAAAAGTTTGACTAAAAAAATTGGTTAGGATAAGACCGGAGCCATAAACCGCATATATTTCAAAATGATAATATCTAATTTGGTATCTGATGCACCCTCATTTAGTTTTATGCCATAATAGTTATGGTGGCAACTAAGAATCCTCTAATTCAAACTATTCAAAAACTTACACAATCTGAATTCCCCCTATAAATAGAAGCCAATCCTAGGCAAAGAAACTCACAACAACAAAGTCATTTGATCCCCCATATCCAAACAAACACATTTCTCCTCATCGTCCTCATCTTTAGCCATGTCGAGAACAAAAGTGAAGTTTGCTTTGATTGAAAATAAGACTAAGAGGAAAGCCTCGTACATGCTAAGACAAAAAGAGTTATTTAAAAGAGCTCATGAACTCAGCACACTTTGTGGTGTTGAAATGGCTATAGTCATCTATAGTCCTTACCACAACCAACCTGATTTGTTTCCAAATTATGCTACTGCATTCAATACCTTTAAAAGGTTTAGTGAGCTTTCAGTGTTAGATCAATCAAATCACATGATGACGGGAGAAGAGTTAATGAAGCAAAAGAATGAGGAGCTGGAGAAACAAATACATAAGGTAAGGAAAGAAAACAGGGCCAAGGAGTGCACAAATAAGATGCATGAAGTATTGAAGGGAAATGTTATTCCTACTGACGAAGAGGGTTCCACATTGAATGCCCATCAACCTATGGTACGTGATAGGGTCAACGTTGAGGAGCCAAGGGCTCCTTTGTTGGAAACAACTGGGGCTCCAGTATCGATAATTCCTTCTGTGGCTCCATCGACGGTTCCTGGTGCGACCAACTTCAAAGGGCCAAGTGCTCATCTGTTGGTCCCTGTTGTGGATCCAATATCGGTGGATCCAACATCGATGGTTCCTTATGCGGATCCATCGATGGTTCCTTATGCGGATCCATCGATGGTTCCTTCAACCGCTCCTGCTCAAGTGCCCAAACCATTGTGTCATGTGGTGGCTCCTCAAACTGTTCCTCTTGTAGACCCTTTGAGGTTTCCTTCTCCTCTCTCTCCTTCATTTTCTTTAAAAATGTTTCCTTCAATGGTTGTACAAATGTGTCCTCCATTATCTCAAGAAAGTGCTTTTAGAAGGGCTCCTAGAAGGGCGGCCCCTCCAATGCCTCCAACAACAATGGCTTCTCCAATACCTTCACCAATAATGACTTTTCCAAAGTCTTGCTCGGAGCCATCGATGGTTTCTTCAGCCGCTCCTGTTCAAATGCCCAAACCAATGTGTGATCTTGTGGCTCCTTTGAGGAGTCCTCAAACGGTTCCTCTTGTAGACCCTTCGAGATTTTCTCCTCCTCCCTCTCCTTCATTTTCTTTAAAAATGTTTCCTCCAATGTTTTTACAACCGTATCCTCCATTACCTCAAGAAATGGCTTTTAGAAGGGCTCCTAGAATGGCCCCTCCAATGCCTCCAACAACAATGGCTTCTCCAATAACTTCACCAATAATGACTCCTCCAATCCCAATGCATAACTATCAAAACTACTCCGTTGGCTTTCCACAGAGTCCTGAATTGTCTGATATGCTGGACGGGAATGATGATGATGTAATGACTTCAATTGATGATCCATCTTTCAACAATATTAATGTTCAAGATCCAAACCACCACAACAATTTATAAGGATCTAGGACTAGTATGTCTCTTTTAATTAGCATAGTTTTGTAGGTTCGTGTTGTCCTATGGACTATTTGTGTCTTTTGCTGTTTTCCATATCTAAGTTGTGTTATAGGACTCTCCATATCTCTTTCCCCGTGTCTGTCTTTCTTTTCCAAAGTTCGTTGTTTCATTAACTTATTAAATATATGGTCAATTTTTGTTTTAAATGTTTACTAGATACTTATATATTTATTTGCGCCTTTATTATTGTTGTTAATGATGATGTTGTTGTTGTTAGTATGTTTTCCAAAAATGACCTCTTACACTTCAAAAATCTAACAAACCAGTTTACGTGTCGGGTAAATCTTCATTCTGGAACTTTCTAGTGTAAACTAATACAGCGACATGCCTAGTGTAGATCCACAAAGTGGAAAGATGTAACTTATAACACATCTAAAATTTAAAATAGAGTAGATATCAAAAAGACCTATTTAACATCCATCTAATTAAAAAGAAGAAGGTGATAGTCCAAGATCATTAATTTCATGGCTTTATTAAGTTAAGAAATGTCAGTATTCTGTTTTAAGTTATTGTCTAGAATTGATTTATGCACTCCAAAAACTTAAAGTTGTATTAACTCTTTTATGTTTTGGTTTCATTTTTCTCATTTTTTTTGTCCTCCCTTTGTGAAGTCGAGAGATCCATTTCATGTACGCGGTCTATTGGAAAAAATCAATGTATCACCATAAAAAGTAGGCTTTTCCTATTTACTTAGCATTTGAAAGGCACAAACATTGAGAAGAAGAAACCAAAAATGGGGTGGGGAGGAAAGATGGCTTTTCCTATTTTGCGTAGGATTTGAAAGGCACAAACATTGAGAAAAAGAAACCAAAAAATGGGGTGGAGAGTAAAGATGATAATATATTTGTAAGTGAAATTTGAACCATTACAATTAATAATAGTCCTAATTTGGTGAAAAACAGAGATTTACAGATACTCCAAGGTTACCAAGGCATGTTGGTCAAGGCTATAAATATATAAAAGAAATAGGTGCTTGCAATATGGTTAGGCCACGTGGCATGCTAATAACAAAGCACTTGATAATTTTAGGTCAAGTTATGTACTCCCCTGTTTCAATTTGTTTGTCATGTTTGATTTGGCATGGAGTTTAAGAGAGTAAATAAGACTCTTGAATTTTGTGGTCTTAAATTGAATTTCCAATGACTAAAGATTGTCATGCTCAATTCACTTGAGGTGAAAGTTGGTTCTCTTATAAGCTTTTGTGTGTATGCAAAGTTCACAACTTGTGACACTCGTTATACTAGAAATCAAATTTCTCGGACAAGAGCTGAATGAAATTCAAAACTTGAACAACGGTACTGAAGTTCAGTTCTAGAAATTTAAATTTCAGGACATTATCATGAAATTCAGTTGTAGAAAGATTAAACCTCAGACCATTTGAGCTGTCACGAACTCACAATTCAATCAAAAAGAAAATTTTCTTAACTTCAAGAAAAAATTCCTAACCTTGATGGAAATTTCCTACACACTCTTATGTATTATATTAGGGTTTTAAGGGGAATTTTCGCATATAGCCACTCAAAAATACCTTAATTATGCTCCATAACTATAGTTTGCTAATTACAATTCGTAGCTATAGTTATAACAACTGTTGTATAATTTGCGCAACATTTGTATACGTTTGAATAATTCCTTATACAGTTCGCAGTTTTTGTATAATGTTTGTATATTTCGCTATACAATTCAATTCGCGCACAACGTTTGTATAAATCGCGCGAATTATACAAAACTCAAACTGTAATTACAGCTAGATATTTGCCGCGAACCATAATTATTTCAAACTATAGCTATGTTAGCTAATTAACTAGTATATTTTTGCTTATCCGCGTAATTTTCCCTTTTTTATTTTATTCTATTTACTTTTTTCTGTCCTAATTTATATGAAAGGGTTCTGAGTATGAGGGTCAAAACTAAAGTTTTGACTATAAATTCAGGTATAAAGTCTTCCCATTTTGTAAAAAATAAAATGTAGATACTTGAAACTTCTACGAGATGTACTACAAGTCGACGAAATGCTAATGCTTTAAAATATTTTAAAAAGTTAAAGAAAATTATACTCCAAAGAGAAAACAGTTTGATCCCCATACTAATCAATGTTATCAAAAGCAAAAGGCGCAAAAAGACTCTAAGGTCTGTTGGGGCTTTAAGTGCAAATATAGTGTGGACTTTAATGTAAAAAAGCGCAAATAGAAAAGAATACAATATATATATATATATATATATGTTTAGTTCTAGACTAGCCTAAATACAGTATGAATAACAAATGTATGGACAATGAAATTGAATTTGTTTTAAAGATAAAATGTAATGCCAATTGTTTAGTGTCGCCTCTTTAGTAAACACTTATTCAAAAGAAAAAGTTTATCTTAGACACTGAAGCTCACATAAAGTGAGACGAAACACTCAACATGTTTTAAGCCCCGCTTCAGGGCTTAATTGTGCCTCTGACAACACTGGTACTAATACCTTCACATAAAATAGAATTGCTCTACCACGTCAGTTATATTTCAAACAAAAATCTTAAGTGTATATTAGTGATTATCATTCAATTTCTATCTAGGGAAAAGGGTTATATGCCCTCTTGTCGTTAAAAAAGATTTAATATTACTATTTGTTATATTATCCGTTCATACATATTCATAATGTTATATTATCAGTTTATATAGTATGCCTTTAATGTTATTAAAGTGGCTCAAATTTGTCAACATGATAAAGTAAAAATGGACGGAGTATTAATATTAGAGATACTACTTTGCTATTACAAATAATGTAATGTAACCCGATTTTTAATATCAAATTCATTGGAATTGCTAGATATCAAGGATTCTATTAACAACTCTAAGAGGGTAAGGTTTTGAGATTCGGACCTTAAAGGTAATTCTAACCCATGGGATTTACATATTAGTATTATTGTAATGTATTAAGAACCTTGGTTGTGTTTAATTAGTTGTGGGTGTTGATTCAATTAAATCTTAGTATTAGGTGTTAATAACAATTGGGAAAACTGATGGATTTATTGTGAATACTTTAATTTGGGTGTCATGATCAATCACAAATGAACTATTGGGAAACTCTGATTTAATTCATAAAAAAATATTAGTACCCAAGCTAGGTGCAAACATTGCAACATACCCAGTGTATTTCCACAGATGGGGTTTGGTGAGCTATTTGCAAACATTATTGAAGAATATATTGGGACTAAATATTTATTAAAAATATATATATAAGTACCAAAAAACAATGTGCAGCTGATTGAATTTTGTGTTTATATTTATGTTTGATGACAGTGATGGTTTATCGAGAAAATGATCAAAATGGTCCTTATTGTAGGGGGTTTGAAGTGTTATGGTCTTGATATATATTACTTAACTGAAATAATCCTCCATGTATGTAAAATGTGATCGTTTTGTTCCTAAGCCCTAAAACATAACAATTGCTGTTAAACTTTAACCATGAAATTTTAAAAGTTACCTTTTCTCACTGTTAGAAACCCGGCGCGTGATATTTGCCGATTAAATTGGGTTTCCCAATGGATGATTTGTGAAGGGGGCTCAGAAATTATCTCTGAAACGGCTGGCTGTGGATTGAACTTGGGATTGGATTGGTGTTCATCGGCATCATGGTGGATCTTCTGACGTTGACCCCATTGATGCCGCCATAAAAATCTAGAGCTTCGTTGAAGAAATTCGATGAATTTTTTTTCTCTTTCTCAAAATGGAGCTTTTTATTCACAAATCATACCTCAACTATTGCCAAAAAAAGAAGAAAGATTCTTATGACCTTAACAAATTATGTATTAGAAAAGTGGGCTTTTTTAAAGTTTGTCGAACGAGGAGGGAGGGCGGCCGGACAAGGGTTAAAACTTTAGTGAATTTGACTATTATGGTGCAATTACTGTTTAGAAGTTTTGGATTTGGTTTCTGTAATGTTGTTTTAATGTTACTTTGAAATAATTAGTTAGCTTTTTTTAATTACCATAATATTGATTAGTTTTGTTTGTGTAAATTTGAGTCAATTTTTGCTTTTCTGCTTATTATGGAAGTGATGAAACGAAGAGAGGCGGAAGAAGGGAAGAATGGAGAAGACAACTGTTTTGCATTTTTTCGTTAAATTTAACGGCAACCGTTATGTTTTAGGGTTTAGGACCAAAACGATCATATTTTCATATATGGAGCACTATTTCAGTTAAGTAGTATATATCAAGTACCATAACACTTCAAACCCCCTACATTAAGGATCATTTTGATCATTTTCTCATGGTTTATCCACATATTCAATTTGACAAAAAATTTCTATGGATTAATCCAGAGAAAAGAAGTATCTGTCATTTCGTGACTACTTGCTTTAACTTTTTCTCTATAAGTTATTGAGCAAGATTATTTATCAAATAAACCCACAATTTTGACTTATTTAGTTGTTCTTTTTTTATGCTGGAGGCTCTTCATATATACTTTATTGCTTTATTTTGTAGATATGTATATCTATATATTTGTATTTTTTTTTTGTACTATGATTTCTGTTATTAGTTATTACTCTTTGTACTTTCAGTATTCTATTCTATCTGTGTTACTTGCGTTATTTGCTTTTCTCATATTGCTTTGTACTTCCTGTCGTATCTGACTTCTTCTATGCTTTTATTGAGCGGAGGGTCTCTCGAAAACAGCCGTCCTACCTTGGTAGGAGTCAGGTCTGCGTACACTTTACCCTCCCCAGACCCCGCGTTGTGGGATTTCACTGGGTTGTTGTTGTTTTTGTTGTAGTGATCAAAGTGACTGATATTAAATCAATAAAAGCTATTGGAGAAGCCATTGTGAAGTATTGTTTAAAATGACTTTTTTTTTCATTTTTGGTATACCAACATGGGGTGAAAATGTTACTGGACAACAGTCCTAGTAACCACTACGATTTGACACACGCACAAAAATCATTGAAAATCACTTAGAAACAAGGTGACAAACCAAGTGAACCCTGCACATGATTTGACAGATTGCATCTTGCTCAAAAGCAAGCACTGGCACCTCTTCGAATAATTGAGAGTTTGAGACAGTCAGAAATGTAGGTATGAAACTAAACCCTAAGTCAAGGACTTTATATAACGAATGGAGTAAATATTATTTATTAATTTACTATTGGTTATCAGTTAACCTGTTAAGAAAAAACTTCAACCCATTAGAACTGATAACCTGATATGAAAAAAATAATCAAAACTGTTAACGAAACCGCTAAATCAATAACCTATTACCGATACATCAATAATTTTTTTCGATTCGGTTTATTGGTTTCGGTTCTGTTCGGTTTTGAACAACCTACATCACATTCAAAAAATAAGTGTGCAATACTTTACTCTTTTCTGTTCACACAGTGGGCATCCCAGTTCTGTAGTAACTCCCCATTTATGTAATCTGTCCCGGGTAGTAAGTCTCTTATGAGCAGCCAATTGGAGAACAAAAATCCATCTATGTAGTCCTAAGTTGTTGCAAATCAATTTCCTCCAAGACACCTTCTGATATTGACCTCTGAGTTCAGTGTAGAAAGCTTAGTGGAGAATGAACTCATAGTCAGTATGTCAGCTACATCATAACCTGCTTGAGTAAAGTACTTAGTGGCTTGCAATTTTTTTTGAATAATCTAGGATGCCTGTTTTGGCACCTTCTCCAACAGGTTCTTATTCTTTCCATTGTAGCAATAAATCCATCTAACCTAAAGTTTATCCTTCTTATTGCAAATGTTTCAGAGATGTTTGCTTATTGCTGCTTTGTTCCAGATGGTAATATCCAAAATGTTTAGGCTCCCGGCTGATTTAGGAAGGCAAATCCTATCCCAGGACGATATAGCCTTCTTTGACAAGTCAGTACCACTAGTCCACAAAAAAATTCTTCAACTAGTCTCAAATCATCTTCACTACTTTCTTTGGGAGGACAAATATTTGAGCCCAGAAAAGTTGGATAAAGAATAAAACAGATTTGATTAGCTGAGCTCTTCCTTAATAAGAAAGAAATATATTGGTCTAGGACTTAATCCTGTTGTGGATCTTATCCAGCAGGGGTTGACATCATACAATGGAGACTTTCTTTGAGCTGAGGTGCAGACCCAAATATCAGAAAGGTAGTTCACCTTTGCTAAAACCCAATGCATCTTGGATCTCCAGTTGAACATGAGGATGTATTCCAACACTATATATGGAGCTTTTTGGATGGATTTGCAATAAACCCAGAAGCTCTAGAGAAATTCCGGAAATTATGCAACAAAAGTTGCACTAATATGACATCTCCTCTACAGAAAAGGAGGTCATCTGCAAAGCCTAGTTCGACTAAATTCATCTTGCTATATTTTGGATGGAAATTGAACCAAGGCTGATCACTTAATAGCTTTAAAGATCTACTAAGGTATTCCATGACTAAGACAAAAAGAAAGCAGATAAGGGATCACCTTGTCTGAGATCCTTTTTAGAATCAAAGGGAATAGTGGGCTGACCATTGATTAACAATGGAGTAAGAGACAACCTGAACACACGTCATAATCCAGTCTATAAACCCCTTAGGAAAGTGTAAGGCAATAAGGATTTGTTCAAGGAAAACTTATTCCATAGAGTTGTAGGCTTTTTGCATGTCGATCTTTAACATGCATCGAGGAGAAACACCTTTCTCCTCACCCCTTCACAAGTTAATGATTTAAGAGTGTATTATCAGTGATGATCTTACCAGGTACAAAAGTAGCATGACTAGGATCTTTTAAACTATCCATTACAGATTGGATCCTTTAACTAAGAGCCTTGGAAATTAATTTGTATATCATGGTATTACAAGATATAGGTCTATATTCTTTAATAGAGGAGGGCTGTCGTACCTTGGGGATGAGGGCAACAGTGGTGCGATTGATGGCTTTGAACATACTTCTGGGCTGGAATACATTTTGTACTGCACTTATTACTTCTGGTTCAATAGTGTGCCAGTTTTTTTTAAAAAAGAAAACAAGATCATATACATCGTATCCTTGGGTCTTGAGGTCAGCACAATCTTTTAGAGCCGATGTTACTTCCTCAAAGCTTATAGGAGCTATATGGTGTAACTGTTGTTCCCTTGTCAGCACATGACTGCTATTCATGATGCTAGGGTCTATAACAATCATTTCACTAGTGTTGGAACCTAACAATTATTTATAGAATCCTGTTATCTCCTCCTCAATTTCCCCATAGTCTCTGTGATTCTTCCCTTTTTTGTCACCAATCTTTTAATATGATTTTGGCCAATTCTAATTTTGATACTTGCATGAAACTTTGAAGAGTTTTGAGTCACCCAAACCTAGCCATTGCACCCTTGATTTCTGTCTGAGGATGCTCTCATCCACCATGATCCATTTCTTCATATTCAGTTTTAGGTCCTTTTCTTGGGCAAACAGTTCCTGATCATCATACCTGTCCCTCATGTTTTGTATCTTGATGTCAATCTTAGGACAAGCAGTGGTATTTAGCTGTTTGAGTTTGACTTTTGTTTCTTTAATTTCTTCCAAATTTTCTCCATTAGGCAACCTGTTACATGAATCTCCCATACTTGTCTGACAATTTCCCGAAAGTCACAATGATTTGCTAGATGGTTTAAGAATTTAAATGGCCTAACTCCCCCCAATTGGTGGTCTTCAAGATTGACACATAACAAACAATGATATGAGAAGTTAGGTTCGTTCACCACCACATTCAGATGAGACCATTGAGATAGCCAAATATGGTTTACTACGGCTCTGTCTATTTTAATATGGACATGATTGGTTCGTCTATGTGTAAAATATTCCAATTGTTCTCATTTCTACAAGACTAGTTTTTGTCATGGGTTGTTCAAAGTCTCTGATTTCACTATCCATCACTTGCCTACCAAGTTTGTCTCCCCTTTGAGGACAACATAAAAGTCTCCCATAACTAACCAAGGATGGGACGCCATAGGATTTAATGTGTCAATTGCATCCCATATTCCTTTCCTATCCTCTATAATGTGTAAGCATAATCTGTAGTGAATTCAAAGTTGGTAGTGTGACCATTAATTTCCAATAGGCAGGGTATAACTGAGGATTGGCATGTAGGACTACAATATAAACCACTAATTGATTCCACAACAACTGAAGTCTTCCTCTGCCGGAATTCTTGTAGTTGTGATTCCATTCCCAACCAGGAGAAACTTTCTGGATTATTTTGCATGCCTTCTGTTGTTCACCCTGTGTTAACAAATAGCAATAATATCAATGTGCACTTTACATGTTACTTTTGCAAACTCTTTATGCTTAAACAACTTATTAAACCCTCAAACATTCCATGTGACTACCTTCATTTGGAAGGGTTTGGAGGTTTGGGGTTTTTACTACCACCACCTTTGCTACATTTTCCTATCTCAGCTCTATCAAAAGCCATTTGTATAGCCTACTGGCGAGTGTTTTCCATCAGAGGTTTGAAACCATTGGCAATATCAATTTGAGACTCATGAGCTGCAGTTATATGGACCCTTACTAGAAGATTTCCTTTTGGCCTGTGTCCATGTTTCCCATCCTTCTCCATTTGTGTAGTAGTAGAGTCAGGTGCAGGCTGAGTGGCCTCACCACTTTTAACCTGTTTCTCTGGCAGTCTCACCACTTTTAACCTGTTTCTCTGGCACAACAGGCATAAGATTGTCTTTTAGAAGTCCAAACTTGCTTGATTCTCTTAGGTGCCACCTTAGGGACTTCATCTTGTGTCTTTGTTTGAGGGGCCTACCATATATGTCAAATTTGGCAATAGGATTGGCAGTACTGGGGCTTTTAGTTATATTTGACATCTTGTTCAAACATTATGCCTTGAAGATCCATTACTTTGACTTGGGCAATGGGATAGTGACATTGATCTCAATTAGCACCCGAGCATAAGAAATCCTTTCAAGCTTAGTTGTACAGTCATTAACACATATAGGTGTTCTCAATACACTAGCAATCCTACTTGGGAACTTAGGACCCCACCAACTAAGTGGAAGATTGAGGAATCTCACCCATAAAGGGATGACTTTCAATACCTCATCCTTACTGAAACTGGCCACCCAAGTTTTAACAATGACATGCTTAGTATTGATTGTTTGAGGGCCAAAACCAAGTATTAAGCACCACAAAATAGCCCTCATTGTGGTAATAAACTTTAGGTTTCTGAGTGAACTTACCCTGGCTCTCAAGGAATCTAGTTGCAATTGCTATGGTTGGGGAATCCCAAATAACATACAGTATCATAGCACTTTTCCAAATTATAGATTCACTAGATATACTTACTCTTTGTTCAGTTGTCCTACTTTGACTCTATCCTTAAGCACAGGTGGTATGAATTGAAGATCCATACCTTTGGAAGGCATGGTGTTGCCCTCAAATAGAAACACCTAGGGTTTTTCAGTCCCATTTGTCTAACAATGAATTTCCTTTGTGACCCTGTAGCTCCACGAGGCTGTATTGATACTACAGTTCGAGGGGCTCGATCGGATCTACATTTTCCTTCTCAAAACATCGAGGAGTATTTGTCGATCCAACCTGTGCTGCCATCCCTAGTTGTGCAATCCAACCCAGGGGCCGAGTAACCATCGAAGAAATGGTCTTCTCCGGGTTTCCCCATTTGGGGGAGGGTAATTGCTTGAGCACTACATGACTAGGGTTCTCTGATCGACACAATGGTCTTCTCCGGGTTTGCCACTATGTGCACAACTAGCATTGTGGTTTAGGCTCTTGGTTTAACCTTCTTGTCATCGTTCTTCTCATCTTTCTTCGGCCAGCCTCGAGCACTTTCGGCTAGGCGTTGTCGTAGCTACGCTGCTAGATGTGCACATAGTGGAAAGTTGTTAACATGCATTGAGGCTGTAATAATATTTACGAAGAAGGGTCTAAAATGCCCTTTAACTATTTGAATTAGTATAAAATTATCCTCCGTTCATCTTTTGGCTTCAAATATATCCCTGACGTCAACCTTTTGGCTAAAAAATACCCTTATTTTTAACGGCCCACACTCATTAGGTTGATGGGAGGGCAATATTGTACCAAATCCCATAGTTTAAGGGTATTTTAGGCCGTATCCATTAAATAGTAATATCACCTTTCCACTCCTTCACTTTCTCTTTCTTCCACTTTTTTTTTCTTGGAATCTTGTCCACAATTTTAAATTTTATTTTTTTAAACTTATGAGAAATAAGGGAAAAAAAGGAAGAAAATAATGAGGACATTCATATAGAAATAATTAGTTCAATGGAAGATAATTTAATAGCATCTTTTCTTTTGTGTGTACCCAAAATTCAAAATAAACGAATAAAAAATAATCGTTTCTCCTATCCCCACCCTTACCCCCACCATGATAATAATATAAATTAAAAGAATATGAATATCTAGGTTTATTTCAAGTTTGAGTCTCTAATATCCTAATTAAGAATAAGAGATTAAAAAAGAATAAAAAGAGGGAATGAACAAGACAATTGGATAATTAACAGAAAATTTTATGTTAATAAAATATAATAGTATTTTTTTAAACGGATCCGTGGATTTTAGATGAATCCCCAGTTATGAATTGAGTATTAATCTAAAATAGACCAATAGAAAGATATCATGAAATTAATATTTTTTTAAATTTTATTTTCAAGCGTATTAGGTCAAAATATGAATTATATGTGATTTTTGTTATTTATTTGAAAATGTTTAAATTTGGACCAATTAGATTAGGCAACATAATAAATAAATAGTTAATGATTTTACGTTAGGGGAGTTATTAAAAATAAGGACAAATATGAGCCAAAGGGTTAATATCGGGAGTATTTTTGAGCCAAAAGGTTGACATTTGGAGGCCGAAAGGTGGATGGAGGATAGTTTTGTACCAATTCGAATAGTTGAGGGACATATTAGACCCTTTTCCGTAACATTTAAAATGGCTTGATTATATGTTTCATAGTCATTAGTTTACATTTATTTTAGCTCCGAATACAATTTTAGCATTAGGCAGGTTTCCTTGAATATTTTATGAAATATTAAAATATTTTAACATTTACCATTATAAACATGTAGAGAATTATAATAATGATGTAAAAAATGATAACTTAGGACGTTATTAAATATATTTGGTACATTGTGAGTAGAAGTAAAATGGTTGTTGCAATTTGTTGAACAATTAGATTTGTTGTGCTCAAATAGACAAGAAAATAATTTGCCACGATTTCTTTTTTAATATGGACTTCACATCTTGCGGGTTATTAGTAGGGTTAATAAAAGAAGACGGAAGATTCAACTAGGTTTAAATTGTGACCTTTTAACCATCAAGCTCAATTCAAAAGGCATGTGGTAGAGACTTCTTTATAGATGTCCGTGGATAAGGGGAGACGGAAGATTAAGCTATAGGTTTAAACTGTGACCTTTTTGGCCACTATATTTAACTCACAAAACTAATAGTATGAGATAATTAAATTACATATGTGGTCGATTTTCTTTCTTCTATTTTTTGCTTATAAGAGACTTTGTATACCCTTAATAATTGGAAGACAAGACGATAATTGACATGAAAGTTGTGTGAATGAATTAGCTTAATCTAAAAGCCAACACCTTTTCTTTTCTTGATAGCGAAACTTGATTGACTGACTAAGAATTGATTCGGAGAAATAAAATTAACTAATTATGTTTAAATTGTGACCTTTAAACAGTTAAACTCAGCGCGACAGAACTATAATATATGAAATAAACTTGATGAATTTTCATTTCCCTTCTACGGATCTGGTTTATACAGAAAAAAACATTACTTGAAAGAATCGGCTAAACTTAAATATGGATCTCAAGATGATTAAAATTTACTTGGGTACCATAAAGGGTGGAAATCTCATCATAGCAAAAATGTATATTTTCATTTAATAAAAAAATAAGTAAGATTATGTATCTAATTCCTCTTCTTCTTGAGTACTTTTCTTAAAATGAATAAAATTTCTCATTTTCTTTCCACACACTGTGTAAACACATTGATTTGATTAGTGTTTTGTGCAATTATTTCATATTGATTTGCCTCAAAATCAATTTAGAAAAAATTTCAATGTGAATCTAATAACAGGTTGGTGAGTATCGGGCACTAACACAAACTATTGTATGCAAGATTTATTTTTTAATATATTTGAAAGCAACATAAAATTTCTACCAAATATGATTTATTTTAAAATTGGAGAAACTAAGAGTGTGCTTCTATAAACGCTGCAACATATTTGTTATTACTCTATGACTGAAATGAGTAAGCAAACATATTTGTTATTACTCTATGACCATCTTCTGTGGATTCTATTTAGATTCAAACTACACTAATTTATTCTCCTAATAAGAAAAGGTAGACTAAAAAAAATTGGTCAGCATAAGACCGGAGCCATAAAATGCATATATTTCAAAATGATAATAATTTATTTGGTATTTAATGCACCCTCATTTAGTTTCATGTCGTATTAGTTACAGGTAGAAACTAAGAATCCTCTAATTCAAACTATTCAAAAATTTACAAATCCTATATCCCCGCTATAAATAGAAGCCAATCCTATGCAAAGAAGCTCACAACAGAAAAAAGCCATTTGATCCCCCATATCCAAACAAACACATTTCTCCTCCTCTTCCTCATCTTCAACCTATGGTTGGACCGATGGTACTTGGTGGGACCAGCTCTGAAGGGCCAAGGGATCCTTTGTTGGATACAGTTGGGGCTCCAGTATCGATGGTTCTTTCGGTGGTTCTAGCAATGGTTCCCGATGGGACCAACTTCCAGGGGCCAAATGCTCCTTTGTTGGTCCATGTTGTGGCTCCAATATCCATGGTTCCTTGTGCAGATCCATCAATGGTTCCTTCTGCTGCTCCTTCTCAACTTTCGGTGGCTCCTTTGATGATTCCTCAAACGGCTCCTCTTGTAGACCCTTCGAGGTTTCCTCCTCCTCCTCCTTCTGCTCCTTTTTCTTTACAAATGTTTCCTCCAATGGTTTTACAAATGTTTCCTCCAATGGTTTTACAAATGTTTCCTCCATTACCTCAACAAATGGCTTTTAGAAGGGCTCCTAGAATGACCCCTCCAGCAACAATGGCTTCCTCCAATACCTTCACCAATAATGACTCCTCCAAGGACAACACAAATGGACCCTTCAATGAATATTCCCCAAATGGGTGCATCAATGCCATTTAATAACTATCAAAACTACTCTGTTGGCTTTCCACATAGTCCTTCATTGTCTGAGATGCTGGCCTGAATGTTGATGATGTAATGACTTTAATTGATGATCCATCTTTCAACAACATTAATGTTCAAGACCCAAACCACAACAATTTATAAGGATCTAGTTCATGTTGTACCATGGACTATTTGTGTCTTTTACTGTTGTTCATGTCTAAGTTGTGTCATACAACTCTCCATATCTCTTTCCATGCGTCCTCATTTGAAGTGTCTGTCTGTTGTGTTCCATATTTTTTCTTCGGAGGTTGTCATTTTATTTACTTATTAAATCTATGGTCATTTTTTTTAATGTTTACTAGATACTTCTATATTTATTTGTGCCGTTATTACTATTATTGAAAATGTTGTTAGTATGGTTTCCAAAAATGACCTCTTTCATTTCAAAAATCTGTCAAATCAGTTTACGTATCGGGTAAATCTTCATTCTGGAACTTTCCCGTGTAAACTAATACAACAACAAAAACTTACCTAGTATAGTCCCACTAAGTGGGAAAGTGTAAACTTATAACACATCTAAAGTTGAAAATGAATTAAAAAGTGAAGCAGATTATCATAAAGACCTATTTAACATTCATGTAACCAAAAAAAAGAAGGTCTAAAATAGTTTTCATTTTAAAAAATCAAGATATAATTAATTATTTGTTTCTAATTATAAAGAAATGGATCTTGGGCCTAACTCAAATCTAAAAGTTAGTTCTTGGGGGAGGATTGTTCAAGTCTATATAATAAAACCACTCATCTCTTTTTCATCCAATATGAGACTTCTAACACCTACCTCACGCCCAGGATTGGATATCTGGCACACAAGCAAATTAATCTAGGGCCCCATCATAGCTAAACAACAATTGAGGTGGGTTCTGCTCTAATACCATGCAAAGAAATGGATCTTGGGTCTAACTTAACTACAAAAGTTAGTTTTTGAGCGGAGGATTGCCCAAGTCTGTATAAGGAGACCACCCATCCTTTTTTCATTCGATGTGGGACTGTTCAGCACCCATATCACGCCAAGGACTGGACATCTGGTTATTGATAGTATCTATAATTAGTTTCATTCAATATATTTATCGCGCGGGTACTAACAGTAGTTTTACAAGTTGGAATTGTTGAATCTTCATTTAAGCTCATTTATATCCGCATCATATGAAATAAAATAAAATAAAAGTAAAAAAATAAGTTGGATAAAGCAATTTTGAAGTGTTTGGATAAGACTTTCAAAAAATGCTCCGGGCACTTTTCCCAATGTTCTTCTCTCTCCTACTTCTTAGGAGGGTAGATCACCTTTTTTCTGGTAACTACCTCAGCCGAAAACTTTCTTTGTCATCTTCAGGCCAAGCTATCACCTTCTGTGTTAGTTTAAACCTTATTTCTTTCACTCTTCTCAGGTTTTAGAACCACAGACTAACATTGGTGAAGAAAGGATTTTCGTCCATGCTGGATTTAAATCTTTTGACATATCTAAGTCCAGTTCCAGGTCAGAAACATAGTTTGAATGGATTGAGCGCAGCAGGAATTTAATGAGGAAAATAACTCTAAGTCTTAAAGTCATGACTCATGAGATGGCTAGTCCAAGTTTTTATGGAAGCCTCAAAGGAGCAAAGAATGACAGTTAGGAGATGGAAAACAAAGGACCTCTTTACTGAATTCTTTTGCATTATTAAATACAATGAGCATGGTAGGTATATCAGTTTCATTGCATTACCGGGGGGTGGGGGGTGGGGGGGGACAAATCAATTATTATTACACCTGAGACTACATTGAAGGCTGGATGGTTGGCAATAGCTCAGAAAATTACAAAGTTCATCTGGGTCCCAGAAAGGGGTGAGGAAGCAGCAGTTATTAGAAAACATCAGGTCAAATCTTCTTTTCTTGAAGCCATCAGAAGCAATAAATGGTCGACAGAACCAATAAAAGGTTTGACACCGCAGATCACCAACTGCAAAATCAACTTCCCTGGAAACTCTACAGTCTCAGAAGAGGATGTGCTTGGAAGATGTATTGTGGGGAAATTTCTAGACCTTAGCCAAGAAACGCAACTCTGAATGAAGTACGGAGATGGGTTAGCATTATGTGGAAGTCATCTAACGGAATCAATGTATATGTTATGAATGACTCCCAGTTTCTGTCCGAGCTTCCATCTAGAAAGGAAGCAGAGCATGTCATCAATGGTGAGTGGAGATGGAAGAAATCCATATTGTCGCTAGAATGGTGGTCCCCCAATGTTGGATGCTGGCCGGAAGAGGTGACAAGAAGCTGGGTATGGATCCGTATTTATGCGTTGCCTCTTCATTTGTGGTTGCACAACACTTTCAAGCAGATCGGAGAGATGTGTGGGGGATGGATTGAAATAGAGGAGAAAACAACTCTCAAAAATCATCTGCGGTGGGCCAGAATCAAAGTTAGGGATGACGGAGCAGAAGTTCCAAGAGAGGTGGAGATAGAAAGTGACGGTTATATTTTCAAAATACCGATTTGGTGTGAGATTCCGGCAACCGTGAGAAAGAGAAAGATGATCAGAAAAGAGGACACCTTCAGACCACTGAGTAATAGAGTCATATATCTATATCTGAGAAACCTAGCACTATTTTGACTGATTTCACGCCAACACAGACTTTTGGGCACGTGAGCACTTCAACAGCTGGAGCAGACTTTAATAAAAGTACATGTGACAGTCACTTGGGCGGCTCAGGTTTGTTTAAATCAAAAAAACAAACCCTGAATGAAGAAATGGACCACAGAAGTAAAGTGGGCTATCGGTCTTAAAAAAATAAATCTTATGGGCCTGACCCAGCAACCCTTCTGATTTATAACAAAGTGTAAGGCAAAGGGGACCTTGATACGGTAGCACGTGCAGGCAGATTAAATGAGAAGAGGGGAAATTTGGGCCATAATCCAGTGGCCCAATTCGGCTCTAAAGAAGGGGAGGGGGAAAATGCAATGCAAAAGGCCCAGCAGACCCTTTTGTCGATGAAATACTAGCAAATCAGTTGAAAGAAGCGCAGACCTCTCAACACATCAGAGGAGAAAATATTTTTGACATCGTACCAAGGGATTTACAAAGCGAGAGAGCAGGGCTGGGTCAAGAGCTTCAGGACGAGAAGCACAGGGATGATGATGCTATGTCAGTCATTCAATTGGACAGTGGATTAGAGCTTGAAAATCATGCAGAACAAGGAAACAAAGAAGTGGGAGTTTTGAATGTTGAGGAAGCCATTCCTTTAAACTCCGTCGAATTACCAGAAAATTTTGAACCAACATCTGATCCTACAATCCATCTATGGGTTTGAGAGAACATCATTAACCTGGGAAAGGAATTTGGGATTCACTTTAGTGGCTGTTAAGAAATCGCAGAGGAATTGTTTATGAAGATAGATGGGAAAAGGCAAAGCTCAAATGAAGCAACAAAGGTCTAATGCTGATGACACCGAAATCGAAAGTCTCAAAGGAATTAAAGAATCTGGAAGTGGGAACAAAATTTTATAGCTTTGGCACAAGAAGTAGGGGGATGTAACATCGAGCCATCTCATGAAGGTTAACATTGTCTCATGGAATGTGAGGGGACTAAATAATGTCAGGAAAAGGCTGGTGATTAAAAGCCTGATACAAAATTGGAAGGCTGATGTATTTTGTTTCCATGAAACTAAATTGCAAGAGGATATTAGCTACATAGTGAGAGATTTATGGGCCAACAGATGGGTAAAATATGCTCAATTAGAAGCAAGTGGTACAAGAGGGGGAATCATACTTATGTGGGAAAGCAGGGTTTGGGAGGGGTAAGTATGTGACACATGTGCATATTGTGTTACTTGCAAATTCACTGGTAAATTACTAGACTTCAGCTGGCACATGTCTGGAGTCTACGCCCCAAACAACAGAGAGGAGAGAGAGAGGAGGTATGGTGGGAATTGTCCTCGGTGAGAGGTCTTTTTTCAGGACCTTGGTGGTTGGGGGGGATTTCAATACAGTTAGATTCCCCTCTGAGAAACAAAATAGCACCAGATTTTAGTAAGGCCATGATGGACTTCTCAGATTTTATTGAAGATGCATAGCTAGTTGATCTCTAACTAGCAGGAGATGGTTTCACATGGAAGAAAGGAGAAGGTCATGATTCTGCAGCTAGATTGGATAGATTTTTGATTTCTGAGGAATGGGAGAATGCTTTCAGGAACATTAAAC
This sequence comes from Solanum dulcamara, assembly GCF_947179165.1. NCBI lineage: Eukaryota > Viridiplantae > Streptophyta > Magnoliopsida > Solanales > Solanaceae > Solanum > Solanum dulcamara. Next base: position 82,146,915 of record NC_077237.1, read on the forward strand.
AGTCAACATTACAAAGGGTCACTTCAGATCACTGCCTTCTGATATTGGAGTGTGGTAACTGGGAGAGGTCAAACTCCTATTTCAAGTTTGAGAATTGGTGACTTTAAACATAAAATTTGAAGGAGATGGTGAAGATTTGGTGGGACTCCAACACTTTAAGGGGAAAACCTGATTTTATCTTAGCAAGTAAATTAAAATACTTGAAAGGTAAACTCAAAGAGTGGAGCAGAACAAGACAGGGGAACCTAGGATTACAGAAACAGAGCATCCTCAATCAACTGGCTGACTTAGAGAGGATACAAAACCAAAGGCAACTCACAGATGATGAGTCCTATTTAAGAGCAGTTCTCACAGTTGAATTTGAAGACAATGCAAAGAGGGTGGAGGAAGCTTGGAGACAAAGATCCAGAGCTTTGTGGTTAAAAGAGGGGGACAGGAACACTCAGTTCTTTCATAGGATTGCAAACAGCCACAGGAGATACAACAACATTTATAAGATTTATGTTAATGGAGTGTGCACAGAAGAACCAGCAATAATCAAAGAAGAAATCATAAATTTCTATCAGAATCTTTACTCTGAGACAGAAAGATGGAGGCCTCAGTTCATTGCTAGAAATGTCAAGAGGATTAGTGAAGTCGACAATATCATGCTGCAGAGTCAATTTAGTGAGAATGAAATGAAGGATTGTGTTATGGCATGTGCTGGGGATAAAGCTCCAGGCCCTGATGGGTTCACCGTGCCTTTTTTCATTACATGTTGGGATGTAGTTAGAAAAGATGTAGTTGCAGCTGTCCAAAACTTCCATGATCATGGGTTTTTTGAAAGAAGTTTCAATGCTATCTTCATAGCATTGATTCCAAAAAATATAGGCGCTAAGGAGTTGAAGGATTTCAGACCTATTAGTTTAATAGGGAGCATTTATAGGATCATTTCAAAAGTTTTGACTGAAAGACTCAAGAAAGTGGTCTATAATCTGGTGGATACCCAGCAAATGGCCTTCATAAAAGGTAGGCAGATTATGGATGCAATACTGATTGCAAATGAATGTGTGGTTAAAGTGAATTAAATTCTGCACTACAACTGTGAAGTTCTCCATTTTGGTAAATGGCTCCCCATTTGGTTTCTTCTCATGAGAGAGAAGACTGAGACAAGGAGACCCTTTATCCCTTTTCCTCTTTATCTTGGCTATGGAGGGCCTAAATGACATGCTCAGAACAGCTCAAACAAGAGGATGGATAAGAGGTTTCAATGCTAACATGAATGACAGACAGGGTTTGGCCATCTCCCACTTACAATATGCTGACGACACATTGATATTTTGTGATGCAGATAGGTCTCAACTAAAGTATCTGAGAGTAATCTTGATCCTTTTTGAAGCCATCTCAGGCCTACACATCAACTTGGGAAAGACTTTCATCTACCCCGTCAATGAAGTGCCTAGGATTAGCCTATTAGCAAATATACCGGGGGAAAGGTGGGGGAGCTTCCCACAACATATCTTGGCATGCCCTTGGGTGACAAGAGCAGGTCAAAAGGTATTTGCAACAGCATCTTAGAGAAGTGTGAGAAGAAGTTGGTGAACTGGAAAAGTCAATATTTGTCTTTGGGAGGTGGAGCCACACTCATCAACAGTGTGTTAGATGCTCTACCTACATATATGATGTCTGTTTTCCCTATGCCTGCAAATGTGATTGACAGAATGGATGCGATTAGGAGGAATTTTTTGTGGCAAGGAAATTGTGATCCTAATAATCACAAATTCCATCTAGTAAAGTGGGACCAAGTTATTCTCAGCAAAAAGGAAGGAGGTTTGGGGATTAGGAATCTGAAAATCCAGAATCAAAGCTTACTTATGAAGTGGCTATGGAGATTTGCCTCACAAGAACAAGCTCTTTGCCCTTTGGAAGGAAACAATAAAGGCTAGGTTTGGAATGGAGAATTTGTGGATCACCAGTATGCCCACACAACCTTATGGCTCTAGAGTATGGAGATCCATTAGGAATCTATGGGCAAAATTTTTTAACAAATGCAAAATCAAGGTAGGGAATGGTGGAAGGACAATGTTCTGGGAAGACAGATGGGTGGATCAAGTGACTTTGAGACATAGGTTCCCTAGTTTGTTCAATCCGAGCCTTCAAAAAGAGGCTACAATCAGAGAAATGAGAGATAATCAGGGTTGGGATCTCAGGTTTAGAAAACATTTAAATGATTGGGAGGTCAATGGAGTAGTTGAGCTGCTCAACATTCTTGGGCAGTGCAAAGATCTAAGAGCAAATGAGGACAATCTATTTTGGTATTCAGATAAGCAAGGCAGATTTGCAGTGGGCTCAGCCTATAGAAGCTCACAAAGACCAGGTACTCATATAGGTGGATGGCCTTGGAAGATGATTTGGAAAGTCAAGATACCATTCAAGATAGCATGTTTCACTTGGATGCTAGCCAAACAGGCTGTTCTCACTCAACACTACCTCATAAAAAGAGGTTTGCAAATCTGTTCCAGGTGTTGGTTTTGTGAATGTGAGGTCAAGACAATAAACCATCTCTCTCTTCCTACATTGTAGAGAGACTGTGAAGTTGTGGCAGATTTTCTTCAATTTAAGGGGCATCAGTTGGACTATGCCAAGGAACATCAAAGAAGCTCTAGCTTGCTAGAACAGAGATGGGAATCAGTCAGGACATAGGGAGAGATGGAAGATTGCCCCTACCTGCATTTGGTGGACTATATGGATGAAGAGGAACCAGAGATGTTTTAAAAACAACAGCTGCTCTATGCAGAAGTTGAAGCTAATTGTATGGTTCTTTTCTTTTTTTTTGGTGTAAACATGAATATCCTCAAGATGTAGAGGATATTCCCAGTATTTTACATTATTTATGACCTACATAGGAGTTTTTCCTTTCTTTTGCAACTTTTGGATGTAAGTATTACTAGAATATCCTTTGGGTACTCTTTTGTTCATAATACAAGTTACCTTTATCAAAAAAAAAAATGGATAGCAATAACAATAGCAATTCTCTAACAAGTCTTTTGTAGCCAACTTTTTGCCTCTAAGAACACCCTAGTCACTTCCTCATCCTCTGGATTTTCTTGAATCAACACTTCACAATCTTGAATAGTTGCCTTCAATCTTCCCAACTGCATATATCACCGGGCAATACAAGTAAACAAACATTTATCAATCCAAATTCTAGTCTTCTTTTACAAAACACGATTTGCTCTGCAGTTGCAGTCAAACTACATATAGGTAGTTGAATTGTATTAACACGTCAACTAAAACTTTATGATATATGCCTTGTTAAATTAGTGTGATCGCATCATCTAAAAGGTTAAGCTATTAGAGAGGGTACACTTTTATTTACTCAATTAATTATGTCTTCAGCAAATGAGGTCGAATTACCTTGATGTTGCAGTCAGCTCTTCGCAATCTAGCCTTTGTATAGGAAGGACGCAGTACAAGAGCCGCAGTGCAATCTTCCACAGCTTTTTCGAATTGTCCTAGCTTGAATCGGCATGCTGCTCTGTTAAACAGTAGAACAGAATTGTATGGCTCTTGTTCTAGTCCTTCAGTGTACACAAAAGAAGCCTCTGAGAATTTATTTTCTCTGAACAACTCATTACCCTTTAACCGAGATGATGCCAACCCTTCAATTCTCCTCAAAATTGTGTTAATTACTTCATTGCTTTGATCCAGTTTTGTTGCTTTTTGAGCTGCAGCTATAGCCTCCTCAAACCAGCCAACTGTTGCGTAGGCCTCAGCTCGAGTGATCAACAAATAAGCTGTTTTTGCTGAACCGAAAAGGCAAGTACATATCTTGGTTTTGAGATGAGGTCCTTTATGAATTGTGGTGTATGCTTCCTCATGTCTATGCAACTTCATTAATGCTTCAGCCCTCATGGAAAAGATCTTCATTTGAAATCAAGTAAAAGGAAAAAAGTAAGAATCTTTAAACATCTAGTTTTCTTTATTAGACTTTGTACACTAGGGATCAGCTTAGGCCTCATTTTTTTCCCATTAAGATTAAGACATGTGAATCTGTATGTATATCTAAATTATTAAGATGTTGTCTTTAGATTTGAGCATTGAATGATTAAGACCGTTTGTTTATTTATTTGTAAACATAATAAATAAATAAAAAATCGATTAAATATTAAAAAGATATTAATTTGATAAAATAAATCATTATTTGATTTAAAAAATAAAATAGTTATGTTTGCTAATGATGGTGGAGAGGGTTTTTGGTGATGGTGATTGTGGTAATGGTTGTAGTTAGTGAATAGGAATGGTGGCGGTGATAGTTGTGATGGTGGAGGTGATTGGTATTGAAGTGAATGTCATGATGGTGGCGATTGATAGTGATGGTGAAGTTGGTTGATGTTAGTAGTTGGCGCTGTTGATGGTGGCAATTGAAGAATGTTTTGGTGGTAGATGATGGTGGTGCTAGTTGTTATGGTGGAAATGGTGGCTATAGGGATTGACCATAGTGGTGGTAGTGGTTGATAGTTGTTGTGGAGGTAGTGGTGGCAATGGCAGTGGTGGTGGTGGCGGCTGACGATGTGTTGGTGGAGTTGGCGGGTGTGCTAGTTGTGATGGTGGAGTTGGTTGGTAGTAGGGGTTAGTTGTAGTGGTGGTAGTGGTGGTGTAGGTGACGACAGTGGTGGTGGGATGGATATCATTATAGTGATGGAGGTGATAGGTGTGGTAGGGTTGACAGTAGTAGAGGTGCTGATGGCAGAGGTGGTTGGTGGTTGAAGACACTAATGGTAGTTGACAATGGTAGTGGTGGATGTGATGGCAAAGGTAGTTAGTGGTGGTGAATATTATCCACACTAGAATACTCTAAATAATATTAAGATTTTGTTCAACATTTTTATGATTAGGACCTGTATAGACTAATGTATAAACCATTCAGATTCAGATCTCCACCAAGTGCAAACAAATGAGGCCTTAGGTGTAGTGAAACCTGTGGAGATGAATCTACTCCTAAGGTGAAAGAGTTTTGTGTTTCCTGAAGCAATGTATTGTAATCTCTCAGCTTCTGTGCTTCTGTGCATTTTAAGAGCTGTCTCTTAAGATCATGAGCCTCTGCAATGTCCTTCTTGTCAACTTTTCGCCCTGATTGTTTGTAATGATCTATCGCTTTCTCTGCCTCTCCCAGTCTGTTGAAATGAACAAAATTTTCAACTACATAAACCAACTTTAGACAAAATCATCTAAAGATAAATATTCGACCATTTAAAATGTTGAACCTAAAGTATAGTCTTGCAAGACGATAATGTGCATTGTGATAAGAAGGGTCTAGCCGGATGGCCTCTATGCATGCAACAACTGCCTCAATCATGCGGCCTAAACTCATCAAAGCTGCACTCTTGTTGCTATAATAATAAGCATTTCTTGGATCAATTGCAATTGCTTGATTGTACAAATCCAATGCCGCCTCAAGTTTCCCCCGTCTATACTGCTCATTGCCTATGGACTTGAGCACATCAGGGTCCAGTTTATTTGCAGAACCATGAAACGTACTCCCTGGTTGATTAGTTTTTACAGTACTAGGTTGCCTTACTATGTTCCCCATCAAAACTTTGCCTTTGTTTTGGATAGTCCTTTTGTCTCTTGAGGAATTTTGGTTCCCCTGCAGCTTCAAGTTTCCCAAGTGGCCTAATAGTGTAATATTGCCTGTTGATCTATCATTCAATATTCCATTCACCTTGGATTTCCGATGACTAAAGATTGTCATGCTCAATTCACTTGAGGTGAATGTTGGTTCTCTTCTAAGCTTTTGTGTGTATGCCAAGTTCACAACTTGTGACACTCTGTTCTTACTAGAAATCGAATTCCTCGAACAAGAGCTGGTGTGACATCTTCTTGAATTCTTGACAACATTGGTGTCACTGGACTTGGTTGGAATTGGTTGTAATGTTGATTTATTTGTGTTAGTATTTCTTCTTGGAAAAAAAGCACCTATTTAGACCACAACCTAAGTCATTTACTACTGAATTATCTACAACTTTTGACATGGTTGATTGACCACTTTTTCTAGTTTTTTCCATCTCAATAGTTTCTTAACAGGGGTTTTCAAGAAAATAGAAGCTAAATCTGATCTCAACTAATCACTAAGAAGATATAAAATAGGAGTCTTTATACAATATATAAGAAGGCTCAACTAACAAAAACCAAACATATAAAAAGCAAAGAAATCAAGATAAATCCTTAATGTGATAGGCCTGTTTTTTTATTTATTTATATATTATTTCATAGAAGATCAGTGAATATTAATATGTACCCTATAAGGATCCTATGAGTGGATGTATTTTCTTTAATATCTTACGCGCAAACCTGCTTCTGCTTCATGCACCATAGCACTGTAAAATCTGATTTTACAGTTGAGCCAAGATAGTTCGAAAATATTTTTAACACGATGTTATATTATTTGTTTTGAGCTAAGTGCACATATTTTTTCCCCTCAAAAGTCACTCTATTGAAATTATTCATACATGTGAATTCCTCAAACTAAGTAATGCATAATTCATTACATGAACATATGGTTCTTTAACAAATTACTAGGGACAACCAGCAATGGAATTTAATTTCATAAAACTAGGACTGCATGTTTGTTTGTAGGAAATACTTTTCTGCCGGCTTGTCTCGTCTTCACAAAAATGAAGCTATGTGTATCCATGTTATTCTTGTAATTGGGTAGTTACTAAAACGTTGTCTACTACGAACATTTGAATGGACATCTGAAATAGCGTCAAGCCAACCACAAAAATATCATTATTTTGTGATAAATTCTATGCAATTTACATTAGTTGGATTACCATCCGAGCAATCGACTCTTTACTTTGAAGGTTGTTTAGAACTAACACTGTGGCAAAGATCAGCAAATTGGAATATAATTAATAGCCACAATCGAAACTTCAGAACAGTATCCTAAAGTTTGAATGATCCCTCTATGTATGCAACTTGAATAGTTGTTTTTTTTAGCTTATAAAAACATCAACTACTTTACCCAAGTTGTTAAATTGGTCATTACCACGTTACAAATATACTTTTTGGTTCATTCAAAGCATAATTGTAGAACAATTTGTTGTTTTCACTCAATGATCTTAGAAATAAGTGGTTGTGAAGTATTGATCCCGCTTGTTCCATGGGAAAACACTCAAGTTCCAAAGTTGAAAGCGTTGCCTATGAGACAACTTGTTTCATTGAAATTTTGATTTGCATGTGGGATAAATAAGATAAAAGGTTCAAAATCATCCATCTCCAATGCAATTTTGGTATATCAACCCCTAAAGTCGATATATTTGGGGAAACTTACATAAATCAAATAGTATAAAGGGTTAATTTCCATTTTTTTCTGACTTTTTTCAATTTAGAGAAATTTTTTAAAAACATGATAATTCGAATACATTAATTCAGTAATTTGAATACATTAATTAGGGTTTTATGTATCAGCATGATACATTGAACATAGAGATAATTTATGAATCAGAATTAATGTATTCGGATTACTGAATTAGAAGAGATTTTTATAATTTTTTGAAATGGATGAGAGTAATGAAAAATATGGTAACTAAAGAAATGTAATTAGGTAAGTTATTCATATATTTGAAAATCAATCCAATTTTTCTGTATAAAGAAGGATGAAAACCGACAGAGGGCCCAATCCAAAGGCCCAAATCCCCATATTATTCACACAATTTATCTAGAATGGAGGACGTATTATTATATTATTACGATAATATTCCACTCCACATATCAAAAAACTAAAAAAAGTTTTTCAAATTCATGACGAAGATACATCTGAAACATTTTATTCAAATAAAAATTACATGAGGTAAGAAAATTATCGAAAGTCCTACGCTTCAGCGTGTATTATGTCAATATTAATTAGTCTAGTTGAGAAATTTACGTTAATTTATAGCTCGTAAAGCTAAAAATGCCACGCTATGAAATAGAGGGAGTACCTCTTACAACTACCTTAAGCTAGTTGTGACCACTTTTATGTGTTACACATGTTCTTTGGCTTAATCTCTCCTTTTTATTGAGTTAGAAGTGTGGATGGTCACTTAGCTTTTGGATAATTAGTCATCATAATTATTTAATTTTATTTATCTTTTAAAAGTTGTTTAATTTTGTCGAATTAGTTTTTGTGATCATTATTTTTAAAAATATAATTATCAGTACTTATTTAATGACGTGACAACTACAAATTTTAAGATAAAAAAATATTTTAAAATATTTAAAATTAATATATAATTATTGAAATTCTTTCTGTTCTTTAATTTGGTTTTATTTTTCTTATATTATTCATTAGTTGAATTTAATATGGTATTGTCTTGAGTATAAATATTTTAGATATGTTACGTTATCTTCAAATTTGTCAAATTCATATTTTACAAAACTGATTACATTATCTTATCTCAACAATTTCGTAATTTATTTATTTTTCTCTCTATCAGTATCCTTCATTAATTGAATTAATATGGTGTTGTTTCTAATATGACTTAGATATGTTATTGAGATATATTCAAATAGTCAAATTCGTATTTTATTTAACTGGTTGATATCATCTTATTTTATATTAGAAGTTTACTTAACTAAGTTCCATAATTTTTGAAAGATTCTAAAAAAATGATTCTACAAATCTTGAAAAGAGTAGTTTTCAATTTTTTTTTTAAAAAAAAATAGAAGGAGAAAGAGAAAAATCTCCTTATTTTTAAAATGAAAACTTATATAAATACACTATATTAAGAAGATATTTATCATTTATAGTAATAATATTTTTTTCACTGGATACTTATAATACATTTATAATACAATTTTAATACATATTTGTGAGAATAATTTATAAAACTCATATAATACAAGTTTTATTCATGAATAATATATTTATCACATACTTTAAAATTTTTAGCAAAAAAAGCAAAAACAAACATCTAGTCCTCAGCTTCCTAAACCTCGAGATGTACTTTTCAACTAGCTTTCCTTTATCACTAGCGGCTTTTGGCCGATGCAAGATTCTGTACATAAATCCGAATCGACCAACTGGCGCAGCAGTATGCGACAACTTTTTCTTTTGGTGCACAATGGAATCACCGAAAGAGTACCAGAGCAGAGAAAATGAAAATGCTTCTGGAAGAAGAGTAGCCCCGCTCTCTAGCCGACGCCCTTCCTATCCCCGGGGCGAAAACTCGTGATAGAAATTGTATCAATTTCTTACCAAACAAGTATAATATATTTTAAAACACTTATAATACATTTATATTGCATGCATAATTCACTTTTAATAGATATAAGATATATCATAATATTGCTATGTATTGCTATAGATGGTAATAAATAAAAAGTATCGCTAAAATCAGTAATTATTTATTAAAAAGTGTTCTCCTTGGTAATTTTTCCTTTTTTCAAAAACGCTAGGGCCCATTAGGTCATGCGATATGAAATTATGAGATGAAGTTGAAGTTTTGTTTGGACATACGATTTGAACTTTTTATGTTGCATGTTTTCTCATAAACATAAAAACTTCATGAGTTGTAAAACTATCAAATTGTCTCAATCAATTGTTTATACAATCTTATCAAATAAACAAAAAAATTATAAAATCGCATTATACATTATCACAAATTTATTTTAAAAAAACACAATATTTATTGATCAAACCTTAATTAATTTGATAAAAAAATAAAATTGAATATGGGTTGTAGTGTTCAAGTTGTTAATAGCTAAGAAAATTATTTTTACAATTAATGCTACATATCCTAGTGATTAATCTTCTCCACGCAATGTAATGATGAATTTTTTTTATTACTAAATATTGATTTGAATGAAGTATGTTTTATAATACATGAAAATATGTTTTGAATGTTCATGTAGTCTTAAATATGTCACAAGAGTTAACTAAATCTAAAAAGTGACATTTTTTTTAAAAATAAAATAAAATAAAAGTTAAGACACATTAGTACTTATATATAAGAGAATAACTCAGCAACTTTCGATCGTGCTGCTTGTTTGAGCTGCTTCCGATTGTCCTGCCTGCTTCAGCGGCTTGAAGCAAGTAGCTCATCATTGAAGTGTCTAATGATATTCATTTTTGTACTTTTTTATTTTAATTGTTTTTACTCTTTTGGAATATGTTTTATATTAAAAAATTAAGTGCGAAGTATTATAAATTAAAGTGATTAGTAATTTCAAAATTTTATGTAAAAAGTGTTATAAATTACAATAATTAGCAATTTAAATTGAAATGAAGGAAGTAACATATATTACTTGAAATGATGTAAAATGTATAATAAATCACAATAATTACCAACTTTAAAATTTTAAAAACATAGACAAAATCTAAATTGTTCTTGAAATTTTATCAGTGCCACATAAATTGGAACATAAAGAGTAACATACATTATTTTAAATTTATGTAAAAAGTACTATAAACCACAATAATTAATAATCTAAAATATTTAAAAGACAAATAAAATTTTGATGCGACATAAAATGGAACAACAACAACAACAACAAACCCAGTATAATCCCACAATGTGGATATTAATTAAAATGACATAAAATGTATAAGTCATAATAATTATCAATTTAAAATTTTAAAAAACATAAAAAAAAATAATTTTCAATATCACATAAATAGAGAGAAAAAAATAACATATACTGAATCTGTGTTAGCACGGTCTCTTATGACTAGTATATTGGAACAAAGATAGTTATCTTACCGTTATAAATTCATTCTGATTTATGTATTTTTTAAAAAATTAATTGTCTAAAAGGGAATATCATATTTTTATATTCATTAAATTTTTAAAATTTTATTTTACACTTTAGGGCAGCTTTTTTTTTTTTTTTTTTACAAAATGACACAACTTGATTAAAACTACAAAATTCAAAGATGTTTTTGATGTGTTACATATTTCTTCCATTCATGTATGTTTCCACAACACTTTCCTTGTATTCATTTTTTCTCAATTTCACACTTACCCTCAAGGCTTCCTTCAAATGGAGACCCCATCTACCCCCCCCCCCCTCCCCATTTATAATTGCTTCATGTTTCTCTTTTGAGTGAGTGGAAAACATAAATTGATCCAAGCTTTATTGCCTTATATGCCTCTCTTTTAGAACCCTTCTCAAAGCCTTTTATAATCTTTTTTATCTTTATGATCCTTCTGTTCTCTCTTTTTGTTCTTCTCTATTTCCTTTCATTCCAAAACCCTAATACAAGAGCTTAGACAAAAAGAGAAAAAATCAAGAAAAATATATATGATTCAACAACTCTCAAGTCTTTACACTTTAAACAACCAACATGTTTGATTTTTTCTTTTCTTTTCTAATCAAATATGTGTGAGAATAACCTATAGCTAGCTAGTGGTCCATGAATAAGAGGCAAAGGGCAAATTTGTTAACTCCTAATCTTGTAGATCTTTCAAGATATAAGGTAGGTGTAATTAATTTTCCTCTTTTGCTCACTTTTTCATATTCCTTTCTTGATCAAGAATCCCAATTTTCTTCTTTCTTTCTCCAAACTAATTTTCAACTCTCTCTTCCCTCCTTTTACTAATAGGAGACATGGATTCTTGTAATAGTGGTAGTGTACAATCTTCAAGTGGTGATGATCAAGAATATGATTCACATAATGGGGCATCACCAATCTCAACTTTCTTGAATTCTTCAAGCCATTTTGGTTCAATCTCATCAAGTGATCCATTAATATTGCCACAATTTCTTTCTCAACAACCCTCTCTCTTTGATCCTCATGACACACAAAATTTCAACTCCAATTTCCAAGATTCAACAAATGTTTCATACAACAATGATCTTATTTGTCCTAAAGAATACATTATAAGATCTAATCACCCCAACAATATTAATTTCAACAACTTTGGAAACTTAACTTCCTCAAATATTGCTCCTCCTCCTCCTCATCAAGGTGATCCATACTATCATGATTCTACTTCAATACCAATAAACCCCTCCATTATTGTTCAACCTAATGTGGTAAAAAATCCAAGGAAAAGAAGCAGGGCATCGAGGCGTGCTCCTACCACTGTCCTCACCACAAACACTACAAATTTTCGGCAAATGGTTCAAGAATTTACTGGCATCCCAACATCTCCATTTACAGGTTCAGCCTACACTCGCCGCTTTGATCTTTTCTCAAATGTTAACTCAGCCATGAAGAGATCAGCCCATTTGGATACTCTTTGGTCATCTACACAAAAGGTTCAAAATTCTCAATTTATGCCACAATTTTTGAGTTCTAGCATGATTAATAATCATGATACATTAATAATGCCAACAAATAATAGCATAGTTGGTACTACTACAAATGTTTCTACATTTGATCAAATTAACAAGTCATTTACTAGTACAATAATTCCTTCTCATTTGGATGAAATGGGGATGAACCATCATGACCAAATTAGTTCAAATCTTGGTGGATTTGATCAATGTGAAACATTTGGTGGAGATCAAGAACAATCAAGAAAAGATAGGAACATTTCAAGATTATTGTTTGATGGGAATATATAATGGTAGTACTAATTATTCACTACATGTTGGTGGATACATATTGAATTGTTCAGCTCAATCATCCTTAGACGATTTGATTGACCCTAATTTTTTTTTTTAATCTTAGATTAATGTTATGGACAATGTTTACTATATATGATCAAGTATGTGGAGAATTCATTGCTGACTTTGTTCATCTTGGTTACGAGTTTAATTTCCTTTAGTAATATGTTTTTTTTGTTTAATTATATAGCATTAATATTATATATACATAAAATTTTACTAGGAGTACTTTGTGATGATTTACAGAATTTTAGGGTGTGTTTGGTACGAAATAAAAATGTTTTCTTGAATTTTTTTTAAAGAAAAATAATGGGATTTTGAGTTAATTTTTTTGTATTGTGTTTGGTATGTAAGTACAAAATATTATCCTAAATATATCTGTATATAATATATACAAATATTATAAAAGTTAATACTATGAAAGGTGAAGGTGTGGGAATAGGGGTGTGGGATAGTGGGGATGGGGGCTATGGAGTAGGGAGAAGAGGAGGTGCATTGGATGATAGGAAAAATGCAATCAATATAAAATGTAATTTATAAAATTCGTTTTCCCTACATTCAGTAGAAAAATCATTTTTCTTGAGAAACTATTTTCCAAATTCTTTTACAATAAAACAAAAACTGAAAAACATTTTTCAGAAAACATTGTTCTTTGCTATCATCATTGAAGTATTTTCTTTTGCTTTTAAATTGTGGAGGCGTTGTTATTGTTAGGTTCCATTAATCATGAAACATATTTCGTCGTTTTATATGATCTCATAATGATGTTGAATTAATTCTCGAATTAAGAAAGTTTTTAATTCCTATAAAGATATCTAATCATCAATTACACTTCAATCAATACTTCTATTTTGAAACATAATGGAGTAAGATTAAACGGTGATTAGTCCTTTGGTTTTGAATTTTAAACAAAAAACCACAACAATATTTAAAATCCAAAACTTGAAAAACTTTTTTTTTCTTGAAAAAATCCATCCCTTTCTTCAATATAGAATTGTACAAAAGTTCAAAAAAAAATAAAATATAATAAAGTTATTATTTTATTTATTATTTCTTAAACACTGAATAAAGAGAGTAGAAAATATTAGGGAATTTGAGTGGTTAAAATGAGTGTATCATAATTTCAGTTCAAAATGCCAATGATAGTGAAATCTTGGGGAATGGGGCGGGGGCGGGGGCGGGGGCGGGGGCGGGGGGGGGGGTGCAAAAAAGCAAAGGTGAAAATGATAGATATGATTAACCAATAGATTTATTTATTTGTGGAGATTTAATTTATAGAGCCTTTTGAAAGGATGGTGTGACATGTGAAACACTCTTTATTGAATCATGGTGGCCCCTTCCTTTTACAGAATAATAATCTGGTTTTTAGCAATTATGATTATTGCTTCATCTATTTCTATCAATCCAAAAAGCCATCTCTCTCTAACTTGTCTCCTTTGGCCAATGCTCACTCACCATGTGAGGGATTATGTCCCTTCTATGTTCCCTTACTAAAAAGTTTGAATTCTATGCTAAGATTGATGTAATAAAATGTTATAATTCATATTATATAGTTTAACTCGAATGAAATTTAATGAAGTAAAAAAATGATAGCTTTAAAATTTGTGATTATAAACATGATAATATTTTTGTATGTGGTCTTCTATAAAATTAGCTTTGAAATTTATGGTTTTCAATTAAGCCTGTCATAGCATTATGTGAAGGGACAAATTCAAAACGTTGCTCATAGGTTCACGTGAATCAAATATATATATAAATATATATATATGTTATTGTGAACCCATGTCAAATATTATTGTATGTTAACTGCATGAAGGTGTTGTAGGTCTTATAAACTTTAGGCCTTAGTTTCATCTTTATTTGTTATTGAATGTAAAATGGAAAGCTTATAATTAGATATTTTCAAATATATATAGTGTTACATAAAACAAAAAAAAGGAGTAACACAATCTAGTCACTTAGAAAAATTTATGTAAGTATTACTTGCTCATTGATAACTTAATAAAATACTGAAATTATTAATTTACTTCTTTCTTCTTTCATTTTTATTTATTCAGTATTAAGATAATTTTAAAAAAATAATAAATAAAATAATAATTTTACGAATAAAGGATGACCAATCTCTACATCTTCTCCCCGTCATCCGACCCTATTTCTCCTCTCCTGTTACATCTACTTTTTCTTTTTAAATTTTCAAAAGAAGAAAGAAAAAAATAAAAAACTTTACATGAGCATAGACATGATTAATTTCTTGAAAGGGCAATCGTAATAATGAAAAGGTTTTAAATAGTCTTTTCACGTAGTATTTGGTTGGTCTTTATATTATGCATGATTGATATATTAAATTGTACCTATACGAGCAACGGCAGAGTCAAAAATTTTACTAAGAAAGTTCAAAATATGAAGAAGTAAATATAAGAAGAAATCGAAGGAGATTCAACATCTACTATATATACATAAAGAATAATTTTAACTATGTATAAATAATGTAATTTTTCTGAGAATGAGATTCTAATGAATTCCTTAGGCTCTATCTAGCACCATCCTCGATATGATTTGTGATTGTATGATTTGAGATCTCTTCATTTTTAATCAGATATCTCAGATTCTAGCTTCACGAAATTAAAAAAAGAATCTATTGAGAACACCGCCTCCAGAAATGGTCTTACAACTAATGTATAAATCCAAATTTAATGAACGCCAAATAAAAAAAAAATTAAATCATGGCAGATCATAGCTAGTTTCCTACCCTACGTTGCGTCCGTGATTATGGGAAAGGGGAAGATGAATGCACCAATTTTATATTAAAAGAAGCAGAATCTTCTATTATACAAAGTAGCCCCATCTCACTTTAAAAATATTGCTAATTAATTAATTATGAAGAAAATTCTTTCATAATTTTTAAAATTATGTTCGTTAATATCAACGGATCATTAGTAGATATAGTCAAACCTTATTATAATATCATTTTATTATAACAATTAGATTTTTTAAAAAATTATTTTTTCATGTTATATTCTATGACAACGTTCTACCTATAATAGTACGTAATGTCATTATTATAGACATACGTTTTTTTGTATAATTATCCCTCTATAAACATTCATATTCAAATATTGCTATTTTGTTAAAAAAATATATTGCATATAAAATAAAATATTAAAATATTTATGATAATCAATATTATTAATATCATCCACATAGTTGATTGATGATCAATACTGATATTTAAAAGAAAAAATATATATATTATATTTTATTAATATCCGTCAGTATTTATCAAATCACTGTTAAAATTATACAACCAAATCATAGAGTCATACACCTATAGATGTTTAGGTTGGGGGTGGCATGGAGGGTAGGGGTCCTTCTTCACCGTAGAACAAACCAACATGAAACATCATTGCGGCATGTGAACCCAAAAGTTGTTAAAAACATATAAACATGTGGGATGGAGAAATAGAGTTTGGACCAACGTACACCAATATTAATTACTTCGAAGAGTTTTAGTTTAGCTAGACACGAAATTTAAAAAATAAAAAAGAGGTTTCTGAATTTTGTGACTTTATATGAATTTTGAGCCGAGCGTCTTCCGGAAACAGTCGTCCTATCTTGGTAGGAGTAAGGTTTGCGTATACTTTATCCTCCTCAGATCCCACGTTGTAGAATTTCACTGGGTTGTTGTTGTTTATATTAAAATTGTGTATAATTTGTTAAATCTTATGACCTTAAATGTAGGATATTGAAATTGAAAAGCTTAAAAAATATGTAGAGTTATTCTTGCAATTGGGAATAATATTCGGAGGTTTCTTATATTCTTTTCCTTAAATGCAATGTACGAGGAGGAATTAGTAACATTGCATTGTAATATTTATAGTAAAAATTAAAGTTGACCATTTATACAAATGTCAGGATTAAACGTTTGACATTATGTTAAAAATTATAGTCCGTAAGAATATTAACTTTATTTCTTAATTAAGTCCGTCAAAACAAATGTCATATTTAGTTATGATATCAATCCGAATCACCCAACTTCGCGTGGGTGTTGCCATAGGCGTTATTGTTATCTAACAATTCCCTACCAACACCTGCCTCATGAGTCATGCAACAAGTTACTCTTAGGAATCGAACATATGATTTTGTCTTTAATATCACTTGCTAGGATAAATCGGTTATCATCATGTCAAAAATTATAACTAATAGCAAAGACACAATCTTAATTCTTAATTAAGACCATCAAGCTAACATTATGTTCAATCATGACTTTGATCCGAACCACCCTAATCTCTTATGGGTCTTGCTATAGATAGGGTATTCACATTACCTAACAACAAATTTAGCAAGGTTGTATTCTAAAATAATGAAGAATTAACTTACATAGTCATTTGTTCAAATGATTAAATTAAAAGTGCCAGACTGATATATAATATATGTATAATTCATATATAATTTATGTATAAATATAAATAATCAGTATATAATCTTTACATATCGACTAAAAAAAGTTGCTTTGTCTCAATTTGTTTTTGTTTATTTAATAGAAGGCCTCTTTTTTGTAAAGTCTCTATCTGTCTATACTATTAATTTTCTTGTTTGGCAGCTCTCGAGGCATGTTATCTATTAGAGTTGTGTTCCCACCTTTGCCACATTTTTGCAATTTGATATCTAGCAATACTATCATCACAACAATATCATCAACCTAAAACTCTATACAATTGGTTGATTTTTTCAATATTATTGGTGGTCCACAAACTTATATTTTATTTTCTTCCAATGTTTGGTTCATTTCTATTAGGGTGGAAGATCAGATCCTTTCTTCATTGGCAATTTAGAGATAGAATTCCTAGTGTATTACTCATATAAATGAATTTAAGATTTAAATTAATAACAATATATTTAGTATAATAAGATTTAGCTAAAAAAAATTAGTCTAGTTATATTCTACCATTAATTAACTCTAGTCTTTTAGTTACTTTTAAAAAATTAGTCACCGTGTATAACTATTATTATATATAATATAAGATTCACTGAATATATACTTATTATGCACTGAGTATTTACCTACGACGACTACAAACATACGATTAGACAGGTAAAAATTATTTTATTCGGGCTAAAAATGTTAAGATATCAAAATTATATATAGAGTACTTTGACAAATTAAAGTTTTAAGGCCCTAAGCTCTTAAAGGGATATTAAATTGTATGTACAGGCTAAAATAAGTACAATCAATACAGAAATAAAGAAGTATTTTTTCCCCCAAAAAACAGTACATCAAAAATGATCTTTAGCGACAATTAATTAACGACAATAGATTAATTGCCGATAAATATGTATATTTAGAAGCAATTAACACTCTTTGTAAATATTTCTAAAGCCTATAGAGACACAAATATTGGATCCAATAACATTTAATTATGCCGATAAAGATTTTTGCACTCTTTGTTAATGTGCATACTTATTGCCGCTAAAAACTGATTTTGTTGTAGTGAAAAGCTCTGAGCCAAAACAAAAGGGAAAGATAAAAAGAGATTTGAGAAGAGAAAGAAGGTCGTGACTGTTGTATTTTAGTTGGTCGGGAGAAGCGGTAGCTTCGTGCTCCACTTCTCTCGCACATGCTTGCGTACCTGCAGTGTCTCGTGGCCCTAGGCCAGCTAAGATCTCAGCTGAGATCAAATGTAATTTCTTTTCATCTGTTCTATTCTTAGTGGATAGAGAATTATTTAGTATATGTTGACGGTGGGAGGTGACAGATATCCTATAGAACAAAATTATTCAAAATGAGCACAAGTTGACCCAACATTACAATTATCAAAAGAAAAAGAAAAAGGTTAAATTCTCTTTAATCATCATAAGAATAAAAAATACTCCTTTCATCCCAAAATAATTGTCATCTTAACAAATATTACGTCAATTACGAAATCAATAAATACAATGTGTGATTTACTAAACTACTACAATTTAATAAATATCTCTTGAAAATTGAACACCACTAACAAGATGGAGTATAAGGGTATAGTGTTGGAAAAACATACTCACTCCTTAAAAAACTTCTTGGGAATTTTACAAACAAATGTGAACACTTTCAAAAAGAATTAATTGCAAGGATAATATATAGAAAAAAAATTAATTAACGATTTCTTGATTTAGTAAGGTGGACAACTAATATTCACAACTATTTTTAAAAGGATGATCAACTAATATGAGACGGAGAAAGTATTTTTTTGATCTTAAATTCCTAAGACAACGCTTATTTTGAGACGATTTTTTTTTGCTAAACATTTATTTAGGGAGAGATAGAAAGAATACGTTACGAACAAATTAATGTCCATATGCAGTTCTCAACTTTTGTCTAAATTCCATAGGATTTCAGAGGTCATTTCTGTTAGATTCCATATCTTATGAAAAGATTTGCCATTTACTATGACTATAGTCTATATGAGCCTTTATATCTTTTTCTATTTAACGAGTAATTAAGTTTACACGCTGCAAAGTTACAATACATTGACATATATAAATGAAGAAATATTTCAGTTCGTGTTGATTGGTTCTGAAATTTAAAAATCAAATAGCATATATTATGAAATTGCAAATATATATAATGTGAGGGCCTTATGTAAAAAAGTCTAGCAATATTATTAGGGAAAATTATGCGGATAAATAAATATACACTAGTTAGTTAGTTAACATAGCTACAGTTTAATTAAATTACCATTCACCACTAACTTACAATCATATTTACGTAGGCCACATCCAGAATTTGTATAATTCGGCTCCTGTTGTATAAATTCAGAATTTGTATACTTCGGTTCATAATTGTATAAATCCAGATTTTTCTAATTATATAAATCCAGAATTTGCATATGCTTACCCTAATTTGTATAAAATTATCTTGATACATTTGATTTGTATAAGTTTTGAAAAATTCCTAAATGTATAAATACAGAATTTATATATACTTATTTTGTTTGTATATTGACAAGCGAATTATTCAAACAGAAATACTCATAGCAAACGAAATTATAGCTATGGAGCGTAATTAGTCAAACTGTAGCTAAGGAGTATAATTAAAATAATTGTAGTAGTTATTTGTGAAAATTTTCAAGCTTAGCTTCACTTTACATAAATAGCCAATCAAATTTAGTGTTTACTTTTTAAAATTGGAATGCATAAATTATTACACGACTACATTAATAGTATACATTCATTGTCTATTTTAGTATAAGAATACCCATTGAACAACTATTTAGATTATAAGTCTGCTAACTTAACTTCTATACACGACAATTTGAAAGATTTTTGGCAGTATCAAGTTATTTAAAAGATAATTATAAATATTTTTTTCGAATGACCAAAAAAAAAAAAGATCTGCCTTCTTTAGAGGCCATTAGATGGTTCTCAACAAATGACATGATGTGGTGAATTACTTCATGCCATTTGTCGTGAAATCAGGAATTTAATAAGGAAATTTTAAAATGTTAGAATGCATCTTCGTTACTATATTTAAAGTTTCGCTTATATTAAAGGCATTTAAAAACTTATATACATATAAAAAAATATTTTTATTTTGTTTGTACCGTATAGTTTTTCAGCTAACGATTCAATTGAACTCTCCTCCTTATAGTACTTCTTGCTTAGGCCTTATTTGTTTGCACTTAATGAAGATCTTAATTTTAATCATTCAGATCTTAGTCATTAAGTATGTTTGTTTTCAAGGTTTGAATCTTAATCATTCAAATGTCAGTCATTAAGTCTGTTTGTTTTCAATGTCTGAATATTAATCATTCATATCTTAATCATTAAGTGCGTTTGCTTTTCTGATTTTACAACCACTTAATGGGTTTGAATAGGTTTGAACGAATAAGATCTACAATAAAATCTTAATATCATTAAGATGTCTATTTAAAAATATCTACAAATATGACAGTTCACCATCATTCCATCTACTTTCACCTACCACACACAATCACTATCAATCACCACCATCTACTATCCACAACCATCATCCTCAACCCAACCACAACTATCACCAATCACCACCACCATCCTCAACCCAACCACAACTACCGTCAATCACAAAAATCAACCGTTATCACCATTAGCCACCAATTATAATCGTCACTACTAACCATTATTACATTCATTAATCGCTATCAATAATTACCACCATTAGTCATTATTATACATCACTACCCCCCATCATCATTCACCATTGTCATTAGTTATCAGTATCATTCCACTATTAATTATCAATTGCTACCAACAATAACCAAGTTAATCACTAGTATCAACCACTATACCATAATATTACTCATAACCACTATCATCAGTGAACACCATCCAAAATTGGCACATACAATCACCATCATTAGTCATCACCATCACTAATTGTCATATAAGAATATTAATTTTTTTATTTATATCATGTTAGATCTATTTGGTATTTTATTTGAATTTCATATTTATTATTAGACGTCTTAATTTTAATGCATATCTTAATATTTAGATGTGTATTCAGGTTCAAACGTCTTAATCTTAATGAAAATAAATGAAGCCTTAGTCCTTTTAACTTTTTTCTAATGTTTGATACTGCATTCGTCCCAAATTAGTTTTACTCTTCGAGATTTAATTTTTGACTAATCTTGAAATAAAATTAGATTATATCAATTCTATATATTACAGCTAAACTTACACATTCAATAATCATATCAAGGATATGATCTTAGATAGAAGGATGTGGAGGTAGCTAAAAAAGGTAGAAGGTTTGTAGCTAGTTGAGCTTTGTCTTAGTACTAGCCTATTCATGTATTTAACTTGGTGGTATATAGGGCATCGTGTATGTCGTAGTATTAGCCTATTCATGTAGTATTTGACCTTTGATATCCGATATATATCTATGGTTTACTATATATGTTTAGGTAATGGCACCTTCTTATTATTGTTGTTGTTACGGTTCCCTGTATAGATGCTCCGCCTGATTTGCTATTAGTTGTCATGTTTCTATCCACTACTGTATTTTTTTTAAATTAATGCTCTGATTCTCTTAAGCAAATGGTCTTTTGAAAACAACATCTCTATCTCAGAAGGTAATCTGTAATGACCTGAATCGTTGTTAGCTAAGTGAGACCAAAAATTTTGTGAAGTAAGTTATCTAGACCCGTGTCATCCGGCCATAGAGGGAGTATTCCCATCACAACAGTTCCGCCATGAGGGCATAGGTCCCGCCATAGCGGGACAGTCGGGACAGAACTAAAAAGACGTGAATCCTTATTTTCTCCTTCTTCCCTAAAGTGTCAAAATAGGCGAGGGACACCCAAAAATCCTCATAAAAAATGCTCTAGGCCTAGGGAGAAGGGAGGAAGAAATTTCTAGCTCAAGGAAGGCTGTAAAACACGAATTTTAGGCCCGTCTCCACTATTTCTCCATCTGGAAGTCGGAAATCGTTCGATAAATCCTCCTACAGCTGTTTGGCGCCAAGGTAAGCTAGGTTTTCTTTAATTAAATAATTATAAATCTGTTTCCACGCATGTTATACCATAGTTGATAGGAGATTTCATGCTTAGTCCCTCGGACACAGAGTTTAGATGGAAAAAGTCATTATTCACTGCGTAGATCAAGTTATATACATGTTATGGGTCTTGATAGGCTTGTGACAAATGGTTGGGGGATAATAATGGAAGGTAGACCTGTCAATAACGTTTTAGGGGGCCAATGACCCTTGTGAGATTAATTGTAATCATTTGCCGGGTTGAATACGAGTTCTAGCGTTCGAAAGTAATAGTGGCAAGGAAAGGCTCAATATTAGTCATTGACGTCTGTCAAGGGTTTAACTTGTATGGGCAACTGTAGGTGATGGTTTATATTTCTATCTGTGCTACATGTGCTTGTTACTGTAATTGATAGTATTGCATACATGTGTGAGACTAGGAAAGATGTGATAAACTTAATGAAATGATTTATGAGATCAATTACATACAATGAACCTGTAACTTGATTATGCAAGTATGTAAACTATTCATTGTGGATTGTGGTTGTGATTGTTATATATTAGATTGGTTGTCACGTTTCGAAAGGATTAGGCATCACGTTTTGACATATATATATAGGATCAGATGTCACGTGCCGACACATACACATATTGAATCGGGTGTCACGTTCTGACACACACACACACAAACACACATACACACACATATATATACATACATACATATTGGATCGGGTGTCACGTTTCGATACATATACATATAATTTGGGTATGGATCCCATGAGAGGACCAATTATGTGTTATGGTTCCTTGAGAGAACCAATTGATTGTATGATTGTGATCAAATGTGTTTTCACGGGGGAGGAAGGTGGTAAAGAGAAGTTGACACAATTAAATCAATCAGACCGGTCTTGTGTAGTAATTAGGGTGAGAGGACTATTGTTGATTGTGGTATAAAGATTGACCCTGTGAATTAAGTGATGCTTAAGGGACAAAAATAGTAGTGTGATTCTTGCATATGCTTGTTTTATCATATTGTAGTGCCTAGATATTTTCAGGATTTCAGACGTGGAAACTGTGTAAGTGAGAACCAGAAGGGTTGGTATAGGAGCTAGTGACTAGCCCAGACCTTGGAAGGAGAGAGCTAAGTCCGAGATAGTTACCAACCTTGTTATGGTAGACTATGTGATCGAAGGATTATGTTGTGGTAGCGAAAACTTGTATAAAGTGTGATAGAAGGGTTAGGCCTTGATCTATTTTAGAGTTGGCAATGGACCAAAGAGAAGAGATGAGTATTAGGCTTGAATGACGGTGATGAGAAAACTAGATATGATAGAATTTTGTACTTAAATGGTGTAGTTTTCTTACGCTTGCTTACTCTTGTTAATTGTTCTATATTATGCGATAGTATCAGATTGACTAATGATGCCTATCAGTACTTGTTGTTTGTACTAATACTTCTCTTGCTATGTCACTTAGTATAGTCTGGTTACAGGGTCAGTGATGTTTCATAGGTGAAGACGACGATGATGTCCGACAACTTCTACTCTTCCTTCATTAGGGTCAGAGTTGTAAATTATTTTTATTTATAAATTGTACTCTTAGATGCTCTTGTACCTGTTTAGATTAGTTTCTTGATAGGATTTTTAGTGTATTTTCATAACTATTTTAATTAATAAAGAGATTTCTTTCGTTTTGTTAACTTCTGCATAGACTTGATTTCAAAATTGGCGTAAGGGTTCTCCTATCTAGGTATTAGAGTAGGTGTCCGCACGATTCGGTGGGTTGGGTCATGACATAATCATAAGGCCTGCATACACTCTATCCTCCCCAGATCCTACTTTGTGGGATTTCATTGGGTATTTGAGTATGTTGTTGTTGTTGTAACAACCATACTAGAAGTACTACAAGTTGTAACTTTTCTAAAGTCAATTTGATTTAAAAAATTACATTTTAAAATATTGATCAAAGTTTAAATAATTTGACTTTCAAGAAGCAAAACATAACAACTAATTTGAGACAAAAGGGGTAACATTTAAGCCCAAAAAATTCAAATAGGCAACTTCATTTAGAAGGAAAATTGAATAGTGGAATCAATTCCATGGAAAGTAGAAGAGTAATTAAGGATCCGATATTGCATGCTAGAATGGAGGCAATCTTGTTTTGTCCTAGTCAATTGGGACTTAGTCTTTTTTCCCTAACCATCATTTTTCAACTACCTTTTAATCTAGTCTCAAATTTCTGACCCTATTCTCTTTGAACACTAAAAGAAAAATGATTTGTTTTCGAAAATAGTTGTAAGATTTTCTTTCATTTTTTTTTAATAAAATAATTTTGCTTTTTTTTTTGTTTTGTTTTGTTTTTGTTTTTCATGAATGTATAGAGTCTAGAAAGAAAATCAATAAAAAGATGAAGGTAGAAACACTTACTCTTGTGTTAGTAAATTTAGCAGGTATTATGGAAAAAGCAGATGAGTCATTGTTACCAGGAGTCTATAAAGAAGTTGGAGATGCACTCCACACGGACCCAACCGGTTTAGGTTCGCTCACCCTCTTCCGGTCCATGGTCCAGTCCGCGTGCTATCCTATCGCGGCTTATCTAGCTGCACGCCACAACCGGGCTCATGTTATTGCCTATGGTGCATTTTTATGGGCTGCAGCTACATTTCTCGTCTCTTTCTCCACCACCTTCTTTCAAGTAGAGTGCTATTATTTCCTGTGTTAGTTTATGTGACACACTTATTCTATTTTGGAGTCTGGACATACCAAAATGTTAGATCTCATTCTATTTTTTTTTAATACAAACATCACGTAAAATCAAATCGGAGGAAGTATAAGTTATTGTAATTTTTAAAGTTGAGTGTGTCTAAATTGTAGTAAAACAGAGGAGGTGGTTAAATTGGTTATGTATGTTTTGCCAATAACAGTATGATGTTGTTAGGTCTAACTGATTTTGTCCAACAATCTAGATACTTGTATGAATTGACAAAGCTAGGGGCGCGAGGGGGTTCAAAGCTCCCTTTGTATGAAAGTTACACTGTATATATAAGGTCAAAGTTAATTAACGTATCTATAATAGACATTGAAATTCCTTAGTTTTTTCGTGTGTTTACTTCTATATATTTTGAATTCCCTTAATGAAAATCCTAGCTTTACTACTGTGTGTATGCATATAGTTGTAGGAAAATTAAGCAATTTACGACACTCTATCAATGGCACCCTCAAGTTACATCTTTTTTCTGTTGGTAAGTTGGCAGTGTCAAGAGCTTTGAATGGGATTGGACTAGCTATAGTTTCCCCTGCTATTCAATCACTAGTAGCTGACTCTTGTGATGAAAGCAACCGCGGCATGGCATTTGGATGGCTGCAATTCACTAGCAACATTGGTTCACTTGTTGGTGGATATGTTTCCTTATTGATAGCTCCTATCACATTCATGAGAATCCCTGGATGGAGACTTTCTTTTCATCTTGTTGGTTTGATCAGTGTTGTTGTTGGCATTCTAGTTCGTTTATTCGCGACTGATCCTCATTTCCCTGATGATAATTTGAGAGGTAGTGGTAAAGTTCATGGAAATTCCTATTCCTTTATATCAGAAGTTCAAGGTCTACTTCAAGAAGCAAAATCAGTCGTAAAGATTCCGTCTTTTCAGATTATTGTAGCTCAAGGTGTTATGGGATCTTTCCCTTGGTCAGCTTTGTCATTTGCTCCAATGTGGTTAGAACTTACTGGATTTACTCATGTGGAGACTGCTATTCTTCTTAGCTTGTTTGTGGTTGGTGATTCCATTGGGAGTTTGTTTGGAGGCAGGATGGGAGACATTTTATCGCGGAGTTTACCCAATAGTGGCAGGATAATTTTGGCACAAATAAGCTCAGGAACAGCTATTCCACTTGCAGCAATTCTTCTGCTTTCTTTGCCTGATGATCCCTCATCAATTTTCATGCATGGTTTGGTCTTGTTTGTGTCTGGATTTTTCATTTCTTGGACTGCACCAGCTACAAACAAGTAAATGATCATTAACTTTACTCTGTTTTTTAAAGTGTTCATTAACTTTACAAGTTAGTTTAACATCTTAAAAAATTGGCATAAATAAACAGACACTCAAACATAGCCTCGGCTGACAAGTAAACACTCCATCTTGAGTATGCACATCTAAACACCTCAAATCGTCTCTATTGTGTTAGTTGAGTACTCCAACTTACAAAATGATCATCTAGACACCTTTGAAAATTGATGTGATAAGTCAACGTTGGATGTCCACGAGACAGAGTTGGGATGGATTGGAGTGTTTAATTATCAGTTAAGGCAGTTAAGGCGTTTAGATGTGCACTCTCAAAGTTGGAGTGCTTACTTACCAGCTGAGACCAAGTTTGAGTGGTTGTTTATGTATTAGGCCTAAAAACTTTTATTACAAAGAAATACTACTTCTTTGTCCACTTGTTGCATTTATCATGTAAAAACTGCAGAGAGTACTAAAAGAGACACCAACAGTCCAATATTTGCAGAGATAGTACACAAGAAGGCGCGAACAAGTGTGTATGCTCTGGACCGATCTTTTGAATCCGTATTATCATCATTTGCTCCTCCAGTTGTTGGACTACTGGCTCAGGATGTTTATGGTTATATGCCAGTTCCTCCAGGTGCTGATAGTATTTCTACAGATAGAGAAAATGCTACGTCTTTGGCTAAGGCGTTGTTCACTGCAATAGGAACTCCAATGGCACTATGTTGTGTTATTTACTCTTTTCTTTATTGCACCTATCCAAGGGATAAGGAAAAGGCTCAAATGGAAGCTCTGATCGAATCCGAGATGCAACTCTTAGCCTTGGATCCTTCATCTCTTAGCGGACAATATTCACTAGTTAGGTCATCCGAAAACCAAGAGAGTTATCACGATGAAAAACCTGTAGATGAAATGGATTTCAGTGAGGATGGACTTGATTTTGAAGATGATGATGACAAGACATTAATCTATCGTCGTCCAATGATTTCCAAATTTGCTGAATAGCAAGTTACTCAAGTGAGTAATAGACCTGATGCAACTGACAGATAAGCTGAAGTTAATAGCAGGTCTAATTCCGCGATAAAAGACTATGTTTCCATAATAAATAGCAAAGACTAGAATGACAATTCAATTAACATATGGACAACCAGAATGCAGGACATAGCATGCAATACAGGACATAAGTTTTTTTTTTGCATAACAAGAATTATCACATTGTAACAAATATATTATTAGAGGAACTTAGCTTTCTGAAGGTCCAAGAATGTATCAATACTCACCAGAAAATATGAAGTTATTAAGAAATCTTCTTTTGCCTCTCAACTAACGCATTTTTTGTCACATATCAAAGAAGCATATCAAGATTAACAGAATAGGACATTGAAATATTAAGATGTACTCTTTCTCTTTCTGGTGTTGTAGTCCTTGCCATTTGACATGTACTTCCGGTTCTGGTCGGTACTTGAAACAATTTTGTCTTTTTCATATTACTATATCTCTAGAATTCCGTGGGAAGATTTAATCAATCACATAATTTGGGCTCCAAGAATATGGTGCCCTTGGGGCTTTTACTTTTTTCTTTCTTTTGTTTCCGTATAGATTCTTGAAATGCTGGATGTTTTAGAGCTAATTTAATATGAATATTAGCATATACTCTCTCGGTCTCATATTATGTGACACCTTTTTCTTTTTATTCCGTTCCAAGAAATGTCATTTTACTATAATTAAAAATAATTTAATATTAAAATTCTTCTTTTACCCTTAATAAAATAATTTACCACCACATAAATATTTAAGGATTGTTTTAGATCATACGTTTTAAAAATCTTTTTTTTTCTTAATATTATATCAAATCAAATGATTTCACATAAAATAAAATGATGAGAGTATTTTTTAAAGTTTTTTAACAGATATCTAATATCTATATTGGGATATGATAAATACGGGTATATGCCGAAAAGCTCGAGGGTAAAGCATACCCTAAAGTTGTGTCTATACCCAAGGCAGATATAGCATTGTCACAAAAAAATAAATTGTACCACTACATTTTAATACCGTCCATTTGGGTTTTAAAATGTGAACAGGAAATTAAAAAGAAACACTTATGCATCATTTTCAAAACAAAATAAGTGTAATTAGTTAAACTAGTTAAAGTTTTGTAATTTGAATTGCCGTTATCACAGAGATGTTTTTTCGTTTTATCCTATGAGGAAGTAACCAAAATCTTTACTATAAGTGTTGTATGATTTGCTTCATCATTTGAATTCGTTGGAGTTCTATAATTTACATTGCCTCTATTACAAAAATATTTTTCCGTTCTATCCAATGATTGAGCAACCCAAATTCCTGACAGCAATAAAAAGATTATAATTCTTTAAGGACACACAAAAAATTTATGACTTTAATTTTTTTTTTTGTTTCTTATACTTTTCTGATTTACTGTTTTGAATTCTAATAGATAACACCCTCTTGCCTCTCAACTTAAGAGAGACCATAACTAGTACCTCTGAATCAAAAATAACTTTACAAAATATTAAATCATAAGAATTTATTAACTTAAAATGCAAAGTAAGACATTCAAATTGTTATACAAAATAAAAGAATGGAAAAAAGAGAAACTGAGGGAAAAGAATTAAAGTTGACATCCTAATAAAGAGGAGAAAGAAGAAACTAACTAGGAATCTACCACCAACATGGATTGTAGTGCAGTGATGAAATTACTTTATCCTTAATGAGGTCTCGAGTTTGAATTCTTGACATGAAGAAAAATTTGTTGGAAACATCACCCTCGAAATTGACCATGCAGTGTGAGATCTGAATTTAGTCGAAGCTCTAATGTGGACTCCCGACACTGAATGAAAAATAAAAAAAATGGAACCTACCGATAACTGGCACCTGCCTATCCAACCTATGCACATGTGCATCAATCGTTAGAAGAACATATTTTTATTTACTTAATTATATTTTCAATATGCACATCAAAAAACTCTACCTTTAAAACATGCACAGCTAAAAAGATTTTGTCTTGTAGTATTATTCCACCGTTGTACCTTATAAACTAGTCTTAAATAAAAATAGTGGCAAGTGGAATAATAATAATAATAATAATACCGTATTAATTAACAAAGAAATCAATCATTTTGCTTATTTAATGTACTAATTAATTAACAACCCCTACTTTCCTCGGAGTTTCTCTTGTCTATAAGAAAGACTTTAATTTCTAAAATATTGATCCATGCTCTACAAAAAAAAAAAAATGTTCCCCCTTTTGTTGCTGATGCTTTTGTCACATTCGCAATGGATAGCCACCGCAAATGTAACAAAAGGTTGTAATTCAATAATCAAGAACATTTTCATTTTATCTGGACAAAGCAACATGTCAGGCCGTGGCGGAGTCTTTAATCAGACCAGTCCATCAGGTACGGTTAATTTAACTTGGGATAGAGTTGTTCCGCCTGAATGTCAGCCCAATTCATCAGTCCTCCGGCTTAGCAGAGAACTTACATGGGTTGAAGCTCAAGAGCCGTTGCACAAAGACATAGATGTGAACAAAACATGTGGGATTGGGCCGGGTATGTCATTTGCTAATAAACTCAAAATGGATGAGCCGAATATTGGATTGATTGGGTTGGTCCCGTGCGCAATTGGAGGGACAAATATTACTCAATGGGTGCGCGGTGGATGGCTTTATAACGAAATGATAAGGAGGACTAAGGTCGCGTTGCAAGGTGGAGGGACGATAAGAGGGATGCTGTGGTACCAAGGGGAAAGTGATGCAATTGATTTTGAGGATGCTAAATTGTATAAAGGTAGATTGAAGAAATTTTTCAAAAATGTTCGTATGGATTTAGAGCTACCTACACTCCCTATTGTTCAGGTACTAAAATGATATATATATATGATTTTTTAATATGTTTAAAAGGATTGTTTCTTTTTAGTATTTAGTAGGCTTTTATTTCCAATAATCTTATTTTGGCCAAAACAATACTTTCTTTGATATGGCAGACAATACTATTCAAAGGATATATATTTTTGTATATTATATCTATTCTCAATTTAGGACTATATGATTCAAAAGAGCTATCATTTGATCATAGATTTTGGATCAAATTTTGAAAATTTATCTTCAAATATATGTTTGACCATGAAATTTCATCGAATTTGAAAATTTGTTCTTCAAATATCTTTTCAAGTTCCCAAAGCTACCTGAGGTTTTTGGAGAAATTTCACTTTCATTCAGAAAACTTCATTTTTTTTCAAGTAAAATGCATGTCCAAACACAATTTCAAGATCCAAAAATCACAATTTCAAAAACTCAAATTTTTAAATTTCCACTTCAAAAGCAAACGTCATGTACAGTCAAATTAAAACACATAAAAATATGAAGATTTTGAGTAATTTTTGTTGGTTATTATGGGTGTAGGTGGCATTGGCTACAGCACCAGGGCCATATATGGAAGTGATCAGGAAAGCTCAGCTGGGGATTAATCTTCCAAATGTGAGATGTGTAGATGCTAAAGGGCTTCCAATTGGCCCAGATTTCTTGCACCTTACAACTCCAGCACAAGTCCAGCTTGGGAAGATGTTGGCTCATGCCTTCCTTCAAACTCAAAAGGTGTGCCCAAAAGATTACTACTCCCTTCGTTTTAATTTATTTATTTGATTTGACTTTACACGAAATTTAAAAAGTAAAGAAATTTTTTAATTAAAGATATGTAAAATGTATCAAAATGTCATTTGATTCTGTGATCTTAAACAAGAAACATGAAATTAATGAGTTATATATATATATATAAAAAACAGGTCTAAAAGGAAATAATAAGATAGTATTTAGCTGTAAAAAAGGTATTTTTCACTTTACCAAAATTACACTTATCGTTAAGAGTTTCTTGTTGCCGTTGTAAGTCCCTCTGTCTCAAAGTAAGTATCATTTATTTTCTTTTGGGAGTCGATCGAACTAATCTTCAAAATTAATTTTGATTAGAATCATTTAATATTTTAAAATCAAAATGATTAGCCAAAAATTATACGAAATATCATAATTTGCAATTTTTCTCATGTCAATATGATAAAAAATATTTATAAAATTTAAAAATATTGATCAAAATTACATAAATTTGTATCTCGAGAAATAAAAAAAATGACATATAATTTGGGACGACGGATGAATTAGTGTAAGAAAAGTTCATGTACACGAGTTGAACTTTTACATATAATTTAGATCATCATTTCATGCATTTACTTTGTAATTGATGTTATATTGGATTTTAATCTGGCAGGAAAATCCTAATTAATGAGGCCTAAGGTTGAAGGCTCATGTGCTTTAAATTCGACAGATGCAATACAGCCACCAAAACTTTTGTGGTAAGTAAATAGTGGCTCACTTTGGACAAAATGTCATCCTAATTAATCACTAGTTTTTCTTTTTGGAAAGAAGAAAAAATGTCATGTCCTTTTTTATTCTCGATATGCTATGGTATTCGGAGCGGGTAGAAACAGTTTGTATCGCAACAGAGCAACAACCTCGTTCAAATTTGATCTAATTTGATAATTTATCTGATAATTTTACGATGTAAAAAATTATATTATATATATTTAAAATTAAAAAAAATATTTTAAATATATTATAATAATTGTGTTGCTAAAAAACTTAGGTCAAGTTTACTAATATTTGTGTCATTCTAAAGGTTTCATTAGACACAAAATAGAAAGTTTGAGTTAAATTAGTTTAGTTGTTGTCAAAAAAAAGGAAGTTAAATTAGTTTTAGATTTAGAAAAATACGTTCTTTTTTTGAACTAACCAACAAAGAAATAGTATATTAATCATTCTTTTTGAATAAGATAGAATATCAGTTTTTCCATTTTACTTCTGAGATTTTAGCGGAGAATATACTTTATTTATGTTGAGAAAATAAATAGACTCCAGTCCCCATTGGCCATTGCACCACGAAGTCAGCCTACTTAATGCATGACCACATAACCATGATAAAAAAATAGATGTTATTTGATCATTTTTTTTTTCCTACTTGGTATTTAGAGTCTGCATTGGAGTCTCGAGTAAATTTGGATCTCATACTGTAGGGTTAATTCGGAGGTGATACTCTCAATAAGATTTTTTCCATATTCAGAACTCGAATTCGAGACTTTTGATTAAGGATGAAGTAATTCATCACTGCACCACAACCTATGTTGGTGTTATTTAGCAGTATTTAAATACATGTTATGCCCATATGTCCCTCTCCCTTGTCTATGTATCCAGAGTGACAGAAAAAGTGGTTTAGCGTTTGGCCCCAAGTTTCTAAATATTCTTGACAAGTAATTTTTAGGTGAAGTTTTGATAAAGTTTCACCATGCGTTTGGCCACAATTTTTTTCAAGAATATTTGTCTGTTTCAAAAACTATTATTTTGTACTCATAAGTTTTAAAAATTATTAAAAATACTCATAAATAGGGTTGTTCACAGTTTTGGTTAAAACCAAAACCAAACCGAAAATTTAACCAAATCGAATAAAAAAACCGACATTCAGTTTGGTTTGGTTTGGTTTGGTTTTAAATTTAAATAACCGATAATATTTGGTTTGGTTATGGTTATAGAAAAAAATAATTGAATAAATAACCGAACCAAACCGATAATTATATACTTAAAATTTATAATTATTTATATGTATAATAGTAGTTTTTCATAAATAATTAAAAATATTTTATATATTTTAATTATTAATTTAATATTAATATACTTGTTTTTAAGGCCCAACAATCCAAACTCAACTCTCAAGCCCAATTATAAATTCTAATAAACACTAAACAACGGTCCAAGTCCAACAATCCAAGCCCATTAGCCCAACTCTCAAGCCCAATTCTAAATCCTAAATTCTAAATCCTAAATTTCTAATAAGCACTAAGCACTTGAGCAACAGGCAGCAACATAAAGTAAAAGTTAAAACTTTAAAACCCTAGTATCTGTTTTCCTTTTACATTTTTGTTCCTCCCACGTTGGTTTCTCACAAAGTCACAGACTCACAGTCATAG
Organism: Solanum dulcamara; assembly: GCF_947179165.1. Taxonomy (NCBI): domain Eukaryota; kingdom Viridiplantae; phylum Streptophyta; class Magnoliopsida; order Solanales; family Solanaceae; genus Solanum; species Solanum dulcamara. The sequence continues at coordinate 82,180,012 of NC_077237.1, forward strand.
ACTAACAGTGAAGGCTCAAGAACAACCTCAACTCCTCAACCCCAAGTATAAGATTGTCAAATTTTGAGAAGGTTTGTAAGGAGTTTTTCAAATTTTAAATTGATTTTAAGTTGTTTTCTTTTTTTCCGAATGTTTAAGTTGTTTCCTTTTCTGTTTTGAACCTCTGTGGGTCGTGAGGAAAAAAGAGCTTCATAAGAATTTGAAGAATGTAGAGAGAGAATATTTGAATTATCTCGGCTAGTCATAAACTGAATAACCGAATCACCGAATCAAACCGAACCAAACCGACAATAACCAAACCCGTGGTTATTATTTTACTTGGTTTGGTTATGGTTTTAGACATTTAATAACCGATTAAATTGGTTTGGTTATGGTTTTAATCAATAACCGACCCAAACCGAACCATGAACACCCCTACTCATAAATTTATGTTATCATTTTATAATGAATGTGTTCCGTTAAAAAAAACTTATAACATAATTGATAACAATCAACAACAACAAAATAACAATATGGGTAAGAGTAATACATTAATCAAATTAAACTATTCTTTTCCAGAGGAGGTAATTACAAACTATTCTTTTATAAAATCTTTTCACATTCTACGAACAATCTCTTCCCGACAATAAATGATGGACGTTTTTATAAAATATAAAAGTTTGGAAATTTGGGATATTTGCCAAATATATTTGCCAAGTAATGACAAATTATATGGACAAACACTAGCTTCCAAGTGTTTTTCAAGTTTTTTCAAAAACCTATTTTGGGCCAAACGATACTTTAAGTGAGAGATGCTATATATAATATTAGGATGGGAATTACCTCCCTTGGTTCACTTGTCATATTTCGCTTCATCATAATTAATTTAATTAATTTTAGAATCTAAATTGAATTAGATTAATTCAATATTTTAAATTTAAATGTTTGGAAATTATTTAAAAATTCTATAAGTTGCAATCATCTTGATCATATTAAAATGATGGGAAAAAATACACTTTAAAATATTAATCAAAGTCCATATAATTTGATTCTCGAAAAATGAAACATGATAAATAAAAGTGAACGGAGGAAATAAGATATTATTTCCCTAAACCGATTCCAGATATATGAATCATCTTATGACAAATTGTTGAATTCACCATAAGCTCATGACACTTAGAGCCCGTTTGGATGACCAACTTAAAGCCCTTTTTCATTTTTTGGACGTGTTTGCCTAATGCTGACTTTAAGCCAGAAAGTTCTTAAAGTCAGTCAAAAATGAAAAGTTAGGATTCCTAACTTTTTTTTCCAAAGTGCTTAAAGTCATTTTCTTTGACTATGGAAATTACTTTTATATCCCTTATATCTTAACTAAATTCTCAAACTACCTTTTTTATTCTTTTAACCCTAAAATTCACATCATAAGCACTTTTATCCAAACACTCAACTGCTTATTTATAAAAATAACTTTCAGCACTTCAAAATTCTAAAAGCACTTCATACATAAAAGTTACTTTTTTTAAGCCCATCCAAACGGGCTCTTATTCTTGTGCAAATCTGATCTAAATTAATTGACCTAATAAATATGAGTATTTATGAATAAATATAAAAAATTAATATAAATTTTAATTAAACATGTCGAAAATTACTTAATCCGTGGATATATATATATATATATATATATATATAAAGGGAAAATCCCTCTCTTTTATTTTTATTTGCAGACTCTAAATTTACAGATGTTTAAAAAACACCCCCCCCCCCCCCCCCAAAAAAAAAAAAAAAAAAAACAGAAAAACAAATTTATATGAGTGCATTGTCATACTTACTAATTAAAAAGGAAAAGAAATTGTGGCATAGTGAATTTATTGAGCGGATATAAATATACACCACTTGTATAGACCAAACCCATAAACAATCATGAAGATAGCCATTCTCACTGGATAGAATCTGAACCTACAAACAAAAACAATATGGAGTTTAGGACGTGTCAAAAGCCACAACTTAAATACTTTTACACACTTTTCGAGATGAGTATTTCCGCCATTTCTATTTATACATCGTCTTTACTAAAAATAGATGGTTCTTAATACTATCTTTATCTCATATTAGATGAATATCTTACTAAAAATATTTATTGCATATTATTTGATCACTTACTAAATCAAGATAAAATTAATTAAATTTTTTCTATTTTATCTCTACAATTAATATAACATTTTGAATGTAAATAATTCTCAGTATTAGTTATTTTTATACTCTATGTATATTACATTGATATAAACAAAGGGCAAAATGGTAAAATCTTCCAATGTATTAATGATTTTTTAATCTCCGTGTAAAGTTGGAAGTGCTCATCTACTATGGGACGGATGTAGTATTTGTCATTTCACAAAATCGATGCATAAATGACACTATTCTTCCTATTTTACCCTTGTGAGTTATTAGCGTTGAAAATATACATTTGACCAACATGAAAAAACTAAGTAAATAATTTATGGCCATTGATCAAATTAATTAATCAAAACAAATTAATTCAAAAAAATAAAATCATTTACACCTTTGAGTGTATATAAATTAAACTCTAATTATTTGACATTTTATTCTAAGTTACACAAAGTACTTTTCCTAGTAGAAGGCCAAACCACAGAACTATAATTTGCTAGCATGTACAATATTCTTAGCCCTTTATTAGTAAAGAGAAGAAATGAGTTTTAAATTATATGCACACTATATAATAATATACTATTAATCTACACAATCCGAAAATTAACATTGACATATAACAATAAGTATTATTATTAACAACTATCCTAAGTAAGTCCGATATAATAACATGTTATAGTAAGATATGGATAGAAAATTATTTATATCATCAACATATATAACTTAAATGTAAAACGAAGATTTTTAATCACCTGACCGATCTGCAAGACTCGACGGTAAAGTCATCCACCTTGAGAGGGGTGCACCATTGCGAGACACTTTGATCAAAGGACTCCCAATCAGGTAAAAACACACCAAGGATCCCTAACATACCAATAACATAAGTGACAATCATTTTGTTTAAAGATTGAGTGTACAAACCTATCAATACTATGACTATAGCCAAACAGGCCACTGATAATTGGAAATTTTTCTCGACGTTTCTCATGGAATTTCTAATGTAACACGTTTCCTCCAAGTTATATGATCAACGAGATCAGTCAGCTAGAGAATTACTTCACACAAAATTAAGTTGCTAATATTTCCCTAATTAGGTGAGGAAAACCAAAAGTGGGGAGAAGAAGCTAGAAGGTGTGGCCTTTACATTGAGAGATAAAAACAGATTTAATTTTTTCCATTATAGC